>NC_136067.1:7197890-7355208 GCF_964261635.1 Lissotriton helveticus | reverse complement strand
GGGGAAGCGGGACAGTCTTTTAGTCTCTGGGATGGTACGAGGCGTACCCTACGCACGGCTCTCAATCCTCGAGCCGGGGGGTACGGGATGATGGTCGTACTGGCTGCTTCACCTCCGTCGAGTCGGCTCGGTCGTGATGGTGCTCTCGATGGTCCAGCCGGACCAGAGTACTCCTCGAGCCGCGACGAGGTCAGCAGGACTCGATCTGGAGAAGTTCGTGAGGAGCCGCGACAGCGTCAGCAGGGCTCCGATGGTCTTAGAGGTCGGGCCGCGACAGCGTCAGCAGGGCCCGATGGTTCAGTTCAGCTTGAGCCGCGACAGCGTCAGCAGGGCTCCGGTGGTTCCGTTCAGCTTGAGCCGCGACAGCGTCAGCAGGGCTCCGATGGTTCAGTTCAGCTTGAGCCGCGACAGCGTCAGCAGGGCTCCGATAGTTATCAGTTCAGCTCGAGCCGCGACAGCGTCAGCAGGGCTCAGAGGTTCAGGATGAGTCTTCTTAGGGTGAGCCGCGATCAGATCAGCAGGGCTTCAGGTCCAAGATACAACTCGCTAGTTGTCGGGCGGGCCCAGTTATAGTCCTTCTGCTCTTTGATCTCCGGACACTCGCAAGCGGAGGTCTCAAGCCCTGGGGGCTGGTCGTTGGCGATGTCCGGCGGTTGGCTCTTTGATCCCTTAGAAAGATGGGTCCGGGAATTCCCAGACGCCCAGCGGGTCTGGAGCCAGCCCTCGGGGAGGCCAGAGGGGTGATCGAAACTGACCCACAGGGGAGGGCCAAAGGTGTGACAGATACCAGCCCCTCAGGGGAGGCCGGAGGTGCCATCGAAACTCCCTGGCTTATCTCACTCGGGAGCCCTTTACCCCCCAGCCGGGACTGGCGCGCCTTTGGAGGCTGGGTTTCACTGGGGCCGGGGTCCCGCTAGGCCCAGGGAGACAGGGATGTCGGGAAGGGAAGATGGCGTCCGGGCCTTGTGGGGCATGCAATGTTAGGCGCTCGGAGCCGGGAGCGGGACGGGGACATGCGGCCTGGTCGTGGGTTTACGGGGGTTCGGGCTCATCGGGGGTGAGACGACCAGGCTGCTGGGTGCAGGCTATTCTTGCGGGGACGCGGCGCAGGGGTTCAGGGTGCAGGCCTACGCTCGCAGGGTTCTGAGGGACAGAGACGGGCCACGCCACGAGGCCGGGTCCAACACGCGTCCCCCCCAGCTGAAGGCGGGGAGAACTACCCATCCTCTTGGGGGTTCTCTTCGCTGAGGTGGAAGAATCGGGACAGGCCGTCTGCGTTGGCGTGGTCAACACCAGGCCGGTGCTCAACAGTGAAGTCCATCCCCTGGAGTGAGATGGACCAGTGCAGCAATTTGGGATTCTCCCCTCTCATCTGCATTAGCCACCGGAGGGGTCGGTGGTCGGTCTGGACCCGGAAGTGAGTACCGAACAGGTAGGGCCTCAGCTTCTTAGGGGCCCAAACCACCGCGAAGGCCTCCCGCTCGATGGTGCTCCACCTTTGTTCTCGAGGGAGTAGCCTCCGGCTAATGAATGCTACGGGTTGGTCTAGGCCGTTCTCGTTCACCTGGGACAGGACCGCTCCGATGCCATGCTCGGACGCGTCCGTCTGGACTATAAACTCTCGTGAGTAGTCGGGGCCTGTAGGATGGGGGCGGTGCACATGGCGTCCTTCAGCGTTTCGAACGCCTCCTGGCAGGCGGAGGTCCAGCTGACTTTCTTCGGCTGGTTCTTGGAGGTTAGCTCCGTGAGGGGGGCTACGATGCTGCCGTAACTCTTGATGAACCGGCGGTAGTACCCCGTGAGCCCTAGAAACGCCCGCACTTCCGTCTGGGTCGTGGGGGCCTCCCAGGCCACGATGGCATCGATCTTGGGCTGGAGGGGGGCTACGAGGCCGCTTCCGACCTGGTGCCCAAGGTAGATTACGGACTCTTGTCCGATCTGGCACTTGCTGGCCTTAATGGTGAGACCTGCCCCCCTCAGGGCGGTCAGCACCGCCCGGAGGTGCTGGAGGTGCTCGGGCCAGTGGGAACTGTACACCGCGATATCGTCCAAATACGCAGCGCTGAATTCTTCCAACCCCGCCAGGACCTGGTTCACCAGCCTCTGGAAGGTGGCGGGGGCGTTCTTCATCCCGAAGGGCATCACCCGGAAATGGTAGTGACCATCCGGGGTGGAAAAAGCGGACCTTTCCTTAGCTCCCTCGGTGAGGGCGATCTGCCAGTATCCACTGGTCAGGTCGAAGGTGCTAAGGAAGCGAGCAGCCCCGAGGCGATCGATAAGCTCGTTGGCTCGGGGGATGGGATGAGCATCGGTTCTGGTGACTGCGTTGAGCCCGCGGTAGTCAACGCAGAACCTCAGCTCAGGAACCGCACCGGGGGCGGCTGCCTTTGGAACCAGGACCACGGGGCTAGCCCATGGGCTGTCAGAGGCTTCGACCACCCCGAGGGCCAACATCTTCGATACCTCGGATACAGGCCCGGACTCGGTCAGGGACGCGGTAGGCTCTGTGCCGTACCGGAGGGCTGTCCCCGGTGTCCACGTCGTGGACGCACCAGCTGGTGATGC
This sequence comes from Lissotriton helveticus, assembly GCF_964261635.1. Lineage (NCBI taxonomy): Eukaryota > Metazoa > Chordata > Amphibia > Caudata > Salamandridae > Lissotriton > Lissotriton helveticus. The sequence goes on along the minus strand of NC_136067.1, from coordinate 7,352,643 downwards.
CGGGGGTGAGGGAGAAGAGGTCCGAGAACTGTCCCAACAACTGGCGACAGTCCTCGCGCTGCTCGGAAGAGAGGGCGGAGGAGAGACTCACCCCCTCTACGGAGCCATCTTTTTCTTTCGTGGACAGAAGATCGGGGAGGGGCTCAGTTTCTTCTTCTTCCCCATCGTCCGTGGCGAGGAGCAAACTCAACTCGGACCGGGTGAAGTGGGGCTTGAGGCGGTTCACGTGAAGGACCCGCAAGGGGTTCCTGGGGGACTCTACATCGATGAGGTAGGTCACTTGACTCTTGCGTTCGATCACCTTGAAGGGCCCTGTCCACTTGTCTTGCAGGGCACAGGGCTCTACGGGGGCCATCACCCAGACCCACTGTCCGGGCTGGAACTCGACCAGAGTGGCATTCTGGTCATACCACCATTTCATTTCTTCTTGACTGGCCTCGAGGTTTGCCTCGGCCAGCTCTCGGAACTTCCTCGTCTGGTTCCGGAGGGCCAAGATGTATCGAAACACATCGGGAGGGGGCTCTGGGGCCGCCGCCTCCCACCCCTCCTTGACCAGGGTGAGGGGTCCCCGGACGGGGTGCCCGTAGAGCAGCTCGAAGGGGCTGAACCCCAGGGACTTCTGGGGGACTTCGCGGTACGCGAAGAGGAGACAGGGGAGGAGGATGTCCCACTTACGTCTCAGGGGCTCTTCGAGACCCATGATCATCCCTTTGAGGGTCCGGTTGAAGCGTTCCACCAGACCGTTCCCCTGGGGGTGATATGGGGTGGTGAACTTGTAGGTCACCCCACATTGCTGCCAGAGGGACTTCATGTATTTTGAGATGAAGTTTGTCCCTCGGTCGCTGACGACTTCCCGGGGGAATCCCACCCGGGAGAAGATGGCCATGAGGGCTCGCCCCACCACGGGGGCCGTCACCGTCCGGAGGGGAATGGCTTCGGGGTAGCGGGTGGCATGGTCCACCAGCACTAGGATAAAGCGGTGCCCCAAGGAGGTCTGGGGGTCGAGGGGGCCCACGATGTCGATTCCCACCCTCTCAAAGGGGGTACTGACCACGGGGAAGGGTTGGAGAGGAGCCTTGCGCTTCCCTCCGCTCTTTCCGCTGGACTGACACGTGGGGCAGGACTTGCAGTGGCCTTCTACATCGGAGCGCATGCCCGGCCAGTAGAAGTGGGTGACCAGGCGATGGTACGTTTTGTCTTGTCCCAAGTGTCCCGCCAGGGGTACGTCATGGGCCAGGTTCAGGAGAAAGCCGCGGAAGCGTAGGGGGACCACCAGCACTCGGCCGGACCCTAGTTCGGCGGACTTTTGTTCGCTATACAATAGGCCGTTTTCCCAATAGACAAAGTGGGAGCCGGACTGGTCACCGGCGGCCTGGGTGGCGGCCTGCTGCCGCGGCCCAACCAAGGATGGACAGGAGGTCTGCTCTAGGCAGAATTCTTCACGGGACGGTCCCCCTTCCTGGCGCCACTGGGCCAGCTCAGGAAGGTCGTCCAGACTCGGGGTCGGCTCGACGCTAGGGCCGAGGGGACCTGCGTCGGAGGGGAAGCTCTCCCCGGGGAACAGTTCAGGGGCTTCGGAGGGGTCAGGGACCTCGGGGTCCTCAGGGGTCGTTGGGGCCGCCTCTAAGGTCGCCCCTGCGGGGGTGATTCTTCGGGCGGTCATCGACCGGGTACTCACACAGGCCCATTCGGGCAGGCCCACCATCTCCAGGTGGGTCCTCTTCTCAACCCGCTGCCATGGGGAGCTCTCTAGGTCGTTGCCGAGCAGGCAGTCCACGGGCATGTCAGAGCGGACTGCCACTCGTAACTCCCCAGAGACGCCCCCCCACTCGAACGGGACTTGAGCTATCCGGCAGGTGCGGACGGAGTTATCGGCTGCGATCACCCTGCAGGAGATGTGGGGGACAATCTGGGCTTCGGTTACTAGATGCCGTTTCATAGCAGTGATACTGGCCCCCGTGTCTCGGAGCGCCCCTATGTGATGGCCATTGACAGTCACCTGCTGTCGATACTTCTCGGTATTGTCGGGTAGGGGGGCTCCTGGGACCATGTCTCTATCACCCAGGGATACTAACATCATGGCTGCGGGGTCAGCTCCCCCGAACTCCTCTTCTCCCTCCTCTTCTTCTAGGGCTACTGAGGTGATGTGGCGCGCTGGGGGGCCTGCAGCGGCAGGCTTTTTGAACAACGGGCAGCGGGGGTCATTGGCATAGTGCCCTGGTTGCTGGCAATGGTAGCAGGCTTGGCTGGCTCGGGCCCTGGCTTAGCTGGGGGAAACCCTGCGCGTGCTGTGGGAGGCGAGGTGCCGGGCTGGTTTCTGGGGGGACTACGCAGGGACCCTACCTGGGAACCCCTCTGTCTATTCTGGTTCCCTCCTCCCCTCTGGCGGGAGGACCCCTGTTCATTTCGGCCAGAGTCTCCCCCGGGCCCCCGGGGTACTCTGGTGCTCACCCAGTGATCGGCCTCGACGGCCAGCTTCCGGGGGTCAGCCAACTTGCTGTCCAGGAGGTGCTGCCGGAGTTCCACAAAGCAATTCAGGGACAAATGTTCGTAGGCAATGAGGTCGATGAGCCCCTCGAAGGTGGATACTTTGCTGCCCTTGATCCACCCTTCCGGGGCCCTGCTGTAGAAATTGACATATTCTACCCAGGTGGTGCCGGGGATCTTCTTGCAGTCTCGGAAGCGTTGGCGGTACATTTCTGGGGTGAGCCCGTACCTTGTGAAGAGGGCCTCTTTCATGTGGCTGTAGGAGGTCTGTTCGGCAGATGGTAGGTCGAGTAGGGTGTCCCTCCCCTCACTCAGGAATCGACCCCACAGCCCGGCTCCCCAATCTTTCTGCGGAACTCGGTGGGAGGTCATGGCGACCTCGTAGGCCTTGAACCATTGCTGGATGTCATCGTTTTTATAATATTCTTTGACCACGTCCTTGGGGATGTGGACCTTGGGTTCCACCGGGGGAACAGACTCTCGGGTCGCTGCTGTTTTGTTGCCTTCGTTCCGGGCCTTTAGTTCTATTTCCAATATGCTGCGCTCGTGCTCCAGCTGGAGCTTCTTTCCGTCATGTTCTCGTTGGAGCTTCTTCTCCTCCAGTTCTCCTTGCAGCCGCAACTGCTCGAGGGCTAGCTTTTTCTCGGCCAGCTTGAGTTCTCCCTCCATCTTCAAACGGGCTAGTTCTAGCTCATGGCTTCGGTTGCGTTCTCGGTCGGCCATCTCTTCTGGAGATAGACCTCTCTCCGTGCTGGGAGTCCGCGTCGGGGACTCTGTTCTTTCTTGCTCTTGGGCATGGGTTTCGGTCAGAGGGGCTCCCCCCCCATCGGCTTCTGTCGGTGCTGGAGGTTGTGCTCCGGCCTCCACCCAGGCTGTTAGAGCTTGTTGGAAGTCCTCTTTGGTGTTTAATCCCGTTGACGGGATACGGAGATCCTTGCAGAATTGCTTGAGCTCACGGTGCGAATAGTCTCCCAGAAGCTCCATCTGGAAGGTGGTTTTGTCGGCTGTGACGCTCATGGCTGCTTCTTCGTTCGGGTAGTGTGTCAGTACTGTACGATCCCTAGACGTAGGTTCTTATCCCGACGCTGCCACCAATGTAAGAAGGGGCGATCCCCGAGAGTCAGGTTGTGCTCACCCGACCACACCCGGACCCACCTCTCCCACAGAACTTGCCGAGTCTTGATTGTGAGTTCCTCACCGGGGAGGACTTCGGGTCTAGGATCGTACACACCGAGCTCACACCACACTACGAACAGACACCACACCGGTGGGTTTTAGTAACAAGATCTTTATATAAGCAAATAGCGAGGTAGCACTCTTATATACACAGGGGTCGAGGGACCACAAAGTCTTGGAGGATTCGGGAAGGGGGAAGCGGGACAGTCTTTTAGTCTCTGGGATGGTACGAGGCGTACCCTACGCACGGCTCTCAATCCTCGAGCCGGGGGGTACGGGATGATGGTCGTACTGGCTGCTTCACCTCCGTCGAGTCGGCTCGGTCGTGATGGTGCTCTCGATGGTCCAGCCGGACCAGAGTACTCCTCGAGCCGCGACGAGGTCAGCAGGACTCGATCTGGAGAAGTTCGTGAGGAGCCGCGACAGCGTCAGCAGGGCTCCGATGGTCTTAGAGGTCGGGCCGCGACAGCGTCAGCAGGGCCCCGATGGTTCAGTTCAGCTTGAGCCGCGACAGCGTCAGCAGGGCTCCGGTGGTTCCGTTCAGCTTGAGCCGCGACAGCGTCAGCAGGGCTCCGATGGTTCAGTTCAGCTTGAGCCGCGACAGCGTCAGCAGGGCTCCGATAGTTATCAGTTCAGCTCGAGCCGCGACAGCGTCAGCAGGGCTCAGAGGTTCAGGATGAGTCTTCTTAGGGTCAGCCGCGATCAGATCAGCAGGGCTTCAGGTCCAAGATACAACTGCTCGCTAGTTGTCAGGCGGGCCCAGTTATAGTCCTTCTGCTCTTTGATATCCGGACCCTTGCAAGCGGAGGTCTCAAGCCCTGGGGGCTGGTCGTTGGCGATGTCCGGCGGTTGGCTCTTTGATCCCTTTGAAAGATGGGTCTAGGAATTCCCAGACGCCCAGCGGGTCTGGAGCCAGCCCTCGGGGAGGCCAGAGGGGTGATCGAAACTAACCCACAGGGGAGGGCCAAAGGTGTGACAGATACCAGCCCCTCAGGGGAGGCCGGAGGTGCCATCGAAACTCCCTGGCTTATCTCACTCGGGAGCCCTTTACCCCCCAGCCGGGACTGGCGCGCCTTTGGAGGCTGGGTTTCACTGGGGCCGGGGTCCCGCTAGGCCCAGGGAGACAGGGATGTCGGGAAGGGAAGATGGCGTCCGGGCCTTGTGGGGCATGCAATGTTAGGCACTCGGAGCCGGGAGCGGGACGGGGACATGCGGCCTGGTCGTGGGTTTACGGGGGTTCGGGCTCATCGGGGGTGAGACGACCAGGCTGCTGGGTGCAGGCTATTCTTGCGGGGACGCGGCGCAGGGGCTCAGGGTGCAGGCCTACGCTCGCAGGGTTCTGAGGGACAGAGACGGGCCACGCCACGAGGCCGGGTCCAACAAATATTAAAACAAAAATTGAAAAAATTGAAAAAAATATTAATATAATTTACCAATTAATTAAAAAAAATTGAAAAAATAGAAGTTGAAAAAATTAAACATAAATGAAGTTATCATTAAAGATATAATAATAGGTTATTAAAACTGCTATGTCATCGCTCAACCAGCCATGCAGCCTATGACTGCCAGCCAGTGCCACATTGTCATCAACAACAACACTGAGCAGGAAAGCATTGATAACAAAGAGAAGAAATGCAGGCCTATAGGCAAAGCACACTTGCTGCCTAGCCTACACAAACAATGGCCAGGCACCTGTTAAAAGTTAGGCTGCAAACGTCAACATTATCGGCGCCATCTTGCTCTTCTTGAACCCATTCGTGCACGTAAGCGGCAGCCATTTTGAGCACCATGGCCTCCCTGCCCCTCGCTGATAGCCAGCGCGTCTCTCTCTCTCCCTCAACCTCGCCGGCACCCCCCCCCCGCTCTCACATGCCTTGAGTCGTAAACCCCTCTTCAGCGCAGCTCTGTCGCGGAATCCCATCCTGTTCCCAGCGCGACACCTCCCTTCACTCCTTTCATGGTCCCAGGCCCTTTGATACAAACCCCCTTTCCTGCGCGCCCGTTTGTCTTCCTCGTTCCCAGGCCGCCACCTGGCCCTGCGGATACTGTTTATTGCCCCCCCCGTACAGTAGGAAGCTTCCCCCATTAAAGGGCCCTCGAATTGATCAAAGCCCCCACCCTATGATATCCGATCAACCCCACACATTCCGTGAATCGGCGGAATGTCCAGCTGCGCGATAATCATCACCTATTGTGACCGGGGTGGGGACTTCAACTGTAAATGTGTGTGGGAACGGGCCTGAAGGGGAGATTCCGAGGATGTCCTTTCATACTTCAAAGCATTACAAGAATGTGTTACCTGCAATAAAGATCATAAAACTGTGTATAAGAGGCCAGGCCTCAGAGATGCGGTTAGAGCACCTCGTGACGATACTTGCTGTCCGAACTGATGTGTTCTCCTCCGGAGAGAATAAACCCTTGTTTCCTGCCTTCCAGTCTCCAGCGCCTGCCTCTTCATTGGTTAATATCTTGTGGGTTTAAGAGGCGACACCGCCGGGCACTACTTAAGGATCTTTTATACTGATTGGTAGCCTGACCTTTTTACATTTGGCGTCCCAAGCGTGGGGCCCATCAGTGACACGTGGATCCAGTGGGAGAGGTCCTGACGACAGAGTGAATGACTGCAACGATCGGGAGTGCACCTGTCCGATAGACCCTCGTCTGACAGCCGATCATCCGAACTTCACTGGTTCCGAACAGACCTCTCTCGAGTGATCTACGGTCCTGACTGGGAACCATCAGGAGTGCCGCGAGGATTACGAAGAAAAGAGGACGATCGGGCGCTGGATTCGGAAGACAAGAAACTGTCCATGCGGTCCGGGTAAGGTCGTGTAAACACGACGAATTGCGAAATGATTGTTCAATTGTTTAGAAAATACTAGTATTACTCTTTGTTGATTTATTTGGAGATTCGCTGTCTGCAAACGGAGAAACAACAGGCTCTCTCTTTGCAAGCAGTGAAGGATAGGTAACGCAGCCGTCGTGCCTATCTTTCTCCCCCACTGATTAATTATTTGAAACTGAACTATTGTTCGCGGACCGTTTTCTGGAGATTCTCTGTCTGCAAACTGGAAGGCACCCCCCCCTTTTTTTGCAGATAGTGAAAGGGTAGGTAACGCAGACCTTTGCGGGCCTACTTATTCTCCCCACTGAATTGTTTTGATTGACCGAACGTTGACTATTTGATATTGGTTCATGAGGTATTCACTGCCTGCAAACAACGTAGAATAGGAATATTCTGTCTAGTCTTTGCACGCAGTGATAAGATAGGCAGTGCTGACTTTTGTCCCCGTTGTGATCCGTCATGTCTGTCTTCTCCCCACTGATTGGTAGCCTGTTTAGCCCGGACCGCTTAGTAGAGATGAACCATCCGGCTCCACTGGAGGGCACCCCTAATAAGGACATGTTCATGAAGCATGGATTGATCGCTATAGCCTATAACAAGCTGTGGCATAAATATACGAAAAAGGATCGAGAAAGTCAGTGGCCACTGATAGGATCCTTTGATGATGACAAAATAAACGCGCTAGAAGCAGCCCTTGGTAAAAACAAGACAACACCCACTATGCTTGATAGTTTCGGCATGTGGCGCAAAGAAACTGAACAACGTAAAAAGAAAACTGAGAGTAGGTTGGGAAAAGAGCTGCGAAAAGCAGCCCACCTAGCTGCTCAGAAACTAGAAGGAGAGAGAAAGGAAAGAGAGAAAGCCAAACAGAAACTAGAAATGGAAACATCAAGCCAGTGTCCGGTTAGAACGTCCTCCATGCTCTACCCTGATTTACCCTCGAAACAACGAGCCAACGATGATCTGCTGTTAGGTCCTCCGACCATCTACATGCCCCCTCCATATGCCCCTTCCCAACCCTCAGCACAGCACTCACCACCCCCAGGTACAAACGAAGGTAGCGCCACAGCTTCAGCCCCCATGGCCTCTGTGCCGGCCGAACCCCTTGTATTAAATACTACACAAACGACAACGTTAGGCGACCCTGAGACCCGAAGGGCTGGTTCTGCAAGAACAAACAGACTAAGCAAAGATGAGCGAACAGGGATCGACAAGATAGCAAGGACACTGGTAGAAAGGAAGGAAGGTGAAGAGTACATCACGGATATGGCAGGGTATGCTCAGACGTGAGTCCCTTGCTCACTTGGCCACTGGATTCAAGATAGCCTGGCTGATGAGGATTATGAATCCGAAACCGGTCCCAGGATGCTTGTTTCCGGTCCATGGAAGACATGGCTTGGCAGTTCGGGCTGGACTGTTCCCATGAGGCACAGGGTCAGACTGATTTGCATATAGCCATGTCTGAAATGGGGTGGCTGAGTGGGCTAAAGAATGGTGATGGATTAAACCCAGATCAGTTGACTGGGGGTGAGTGTTTGATTTGCTCAAACGCTCCGTCCATCATCCCCTTTTGTATCGCTATGCAGTCACCACGGCTCGAACTGTAGTCGAGACAGCCCGCATCACGCAACGATCTGCCCAGGCAGCGGAACTGATTGCCCTGACACGAGCCTGCATTCTGGCAGCAGGAACCACAGCGAACATTTACACCGACAGCCAGTATGCCTTCGGGGTGGTTCACCATTTTGGGCTCCTTTGGAGGGAAAGGGGATTCTTGACCTCACACGGCACCCCCATTTTGCACGGGGATCTAGTCTCCGCCTTGATCGAAGCTGTCCTTCTCCCCAAGAAGCTTGCAGTCGTCAAATGCCAGGCACACAAAAAGGTGACAGACATCATTGGGCAGGGAAATGCGCTAGCCGACATCACTGCCCGAACGACAGCTGAAAATAGGACGACAACACGTATGTATGTGACCAGGTCACAAGCAGAAAAATGGACCGACGCTAGAGACACTATTAGAGACATTCAAACGGCTAGCACACAACACGAGCTGACTGAATGGACACGGGTGGGATTAAAAGATGATGAAGGCTGCTGGCGGACAAAAGACACAAACAAATGGTTGCTACCTGACTCGTACCTGATTCCCATACTGGCTATGGCACACTCCCCTGCCCACATAGGATCAGCCCCCATGATTGAACTTGTCTCCAGAGTTTGGCACAATGATAAAATCACAGACTCCGCCAAACGCCTGGTCCAACAATGCTTGATATGCCTGCAACACAACCCCGGGAAAGGAACTGTAGTACCCCGGGGAGGATTTGGGGTCCCAAATCACCCATTTGAAGTCCTGCAGATGGACTACATCCAGCTAGACAGGTGCCAAGGCCTGAAATATGTACTTATCGTGGTGTGCGCATTTAGCAAATGGGTGGAAGCATACCCAACCCGTGACAACACTGCTATGGCCACTGCAAAAGTACTGTTAAAGGAGTTTTTCCCCCGTTACGGCCTTTGTCGTATTTTATGGAGCGATAATGGCCCCCACTTCATAGCCGAAGTCATCCAGTTCATCTTAAAGGGGTTGGGCATCAAGCAGAAATTCCACGCAGTCTTCCACCCCCAGTCTGCTGGACTTGTTGAGCGACACAATGCCACACTAAAGCTTAAACTGGCCAAGATAGTGGCTACCACGGGTCTGAAATGGCCAGACGCCCTCCCACTGGCATTGCTATCGATGCGTTCCACCCCCACCAGACATCACTTAACACCTTATGAAGTTGTTTTCGGTCGACCCATGAGTGTCTGGTCTGCACCGAAACCAACTTCCATTCATGACGTCCCGGACGTCCTAATGTCTGATTATCTGTATAAATTGACTGAAACTCTGTCTGTCATTCATCAGCAGGTGCAGCAGGCCATCCCCGATGCTTCCAGGGGTCCGGGTCACGCCATCCAACCTGGAGATTTCGTGCTGATCCGAAACTTTCAGCGGTCGAAGAGTTTGGAACCCCGGTGACGGGCCCCTGGCAAGTGTTAATCACCACCCGGACGGCTCTTCGTGTGGAGGGGAAACGGCACTGGCTGCACGCACACCACTGTAAGAAGGTCTCCTCGACCCTGGCCACGACAGAAAACATCGACAACCAAGAAGAGCTCCTGAACAAAGACCGACCGTCGCTAACCTGCTATCCAGATACCGAAGCACTTGAACTTTCAAAATTCTCTGATCCCACTGTGCCATCCAGAGAAGGGTATTTCCTGCGTCGAAAGGAGGGAGCTTCGGCTAAGTAGACCACGATCTAAGTTGAATCTCAGAACGGTGACCCAAAGCAACCAAGGGTTACCTGGAGAGAAGCTAAACTAAGTCTGTGGTTCTGCCCACTACCGAGCACCTTGAAGATGAAGATGATGGAAGCGCCAGATAAGAAGATGATGGAAGCGCCAAATAAGAAGATGATGGAGGCAACAGGAAATACCCACTACAGAAACCCAAGAACAGACAGACTCCACAGCTCAAAGACAATTGCACTCTTCATCGCAATCCTTTTCTGCTTTCTCCTCATGACCACACTCTGGATTGTGGAAGAAAATGCACCTGCACACGAAACATTCCTGACCACTGCTCAGCCTACCACCATGAAGGAACATTATCTGATTTCGCTTTCTCCTCAACTCAGAGAGAGGCGAAAGGAGTTTTGGAATAACTCTTTCGTACAGCTCCTTCACCAGCACAATCTCGCCACCAATGCCACCAACTGTTGGATCTGTGGGTTGCTACCCCACGCCACTGGACACTCGATACCATTCATCCCTTCACCCTTCTCAGTTCATGGCTCCTGCCTTGCTTGGCTGATCCTCCTGCAAGAAAGCTATAAGGACAATGCCACCTCCAGCAAAACCATAACGCATTTCTTCCACGGGGTCTGGCGAAACAAAACAAAGGCACACTTCTGCCCGCAGACCTCCAACGACTCAATCCACATGGACATCCCTGCTAAAGAACGAATTGAAATGCAGGTGTTCAACAACCCAACCAGACCCACCTTCTCCTACCTGCGGAAACGAACGGCTGCCACTCTGACTGTGGCCCTGTCAGTCATCAACGTCACAGGCCACATGTGCATAGAAGGACATGGGACACAGCTGGTGGGCCGCAGTGCTTGCCGTTTTACCAGAACTTTGGACTCCACGGATCCACCTTCCTTTGTGTCGTCCCCAAACATGTATTTCGTCTGCGGCACAAAGGCCTACACCTGGCTCCCCAAAGGCTGGGGGGGCACTTGTTTCATCTCCTTCATCCTTCCTCCGACTTATGTGGCCCCAGCGAATCATCATAGACAAAAACGAGCCAAGGACATTGAGCAAGCCGACTCAACAGGAGCGCAGTTCCTTGATGCTATAAAGGGACTTGTTCCCCTCTGGGGCCCGATGGCAAACAGCCGTGCCATCCGACATCTGACTCAGGCAGTTGAGACAACAATGAACATCACAGCTGGTATCTTTGCTAACAACACCGCCGAGCTTCAAGCGGTCCGCTTGGTGGCCCTCCAGAACCGCCTTGTCCTAGATGTGGTTCTTGCGGACCGTGGTGGAGCATGCCGCATTATTGGGTCCAGCTGCTGTACATACATACCGGACAACTCACCCCCAGTGTACAAAGCCATCGAACATCTTCACAGACTCTCTTCAGAAGTCCACCAGGATCAGGAAGAATGGTCGCTTGGTGGTTGGTTCTGGAACACCGTTAAGAACTGGGGCTGGAGACTGTTCACCATTATCCTGATTCCTGTAGTTGTAATATGCGGTCTATGCTTAGGAATTCAATGTCTGCCACCTCTGTGTTCACTATGTACAAATTGTATTTGCCCTAGGACTGTGGACTTTGGAAACGAACGCATGGGAGCATTATATGATGCCGAGGTTAGGAATTTGATGAAGATTGACATTGAGTAGGCAAGTTGGCTAGATATGTTGAAAAGGGAGGACTGTTAAAAGTTAGGCTGCAAACGTCAACATTATCGGCGCCATCTTGCTCTTCTTGAACCCATTCGTGCACGTAAGCGGCAGCCATTTTGAGCACCATGGCCTCCCTGCCCCTCGCTGATAGCCAGCGCGTCTCTCTCTCTCCCTCAACCTCGCAGGCACCCCCCCCCGCTCTCACATGCCTTGAGTCGTAAACCCCTCTTCAGCGCAGCTCTGTCCCGGAATCCCATCCTGTTCCCAGCGCGACACCTCCCTTCACTCCTTTCATGGTCCCAGGCCCTTTGATACAAACCCCCTTTCCTGCGCGCCCGTTTGTCTTCCTCGTTCCCAGGCCGCCACCTGGCCCTGCGGATACTGTTTATTGCCCCCCCCCGTACAGTAGGAAGCTTCCCCCATTAAAGGGCCCTCGAATTGATCAAAGCCCCCACTTATGATATCCGATCAACCCCACACATTCCGTGAATCGGCGGAATGTCCAGCTGCGCGATAATCATCACCTATTGTGACCGGGGTGGGGACTTCAACTGTAAATGTGTGTGGGAACGGGCCTGAAGGGGAGATTCCGAGGATGTCCTTTCATACTTCAAAGCATTACAAGAATGTGTTACCTGCAATAAAGATCATAAAACTGTGTATAAGAGGCCAGGCCTCAGAGATGCGGTTAGAGCACCTTGTGACGATACTTGCTGTCCGAACTGATGTGTTCTCCTCCGGAGAGAATAAACCCTTGTTTCCTGCCTTCCAGTCTCCAGCGCCTGCCTCTTCATTGGTTAATATCTTGTGGGTTTAAGAGGCGACACCGCCGGGCACTACTTAAGGATCTTTTATACTGATTGGTAGCCTGACCTTTTTACACACCACCCACATGATCACAACAAGAGATCACATGCAGGCCTATGAGGAAAGCACACAGGCTGGATATGCAAAATGGCCACCAGCCACATGGTCACAACAACAACAACCAGCAAGAAGGCACGGGCACAACAAATAAGCCATGCAGGTCTATGGCAAAAGCACACTGGCTGAATACACAAATTGGCCGCCAGCCACTTGGTCATGGATTCACAGCAAGAAGCAGGAGCCCTAGAACAAAGAACGCTTTCAGTCCTATTGAAAAAGCACACTGACTGTTAAGACCCCCCTTACTGGCACCTGTGCTTGTTTGGAAGGAACCACGAGGATACGAGGCATGAGGAAATACCCACACTGGCGATGGCTGGGTCCAGTGTGGAAAGCTGTACAATGGTTCATTGTGAGAAAGATGTAGGTTCCGTGTGACCGTTCCAATAGGAGATTGTAGAACACTTCCTGTTTGGGGTCTCGGTCTAGTTGTTGAGACTCGAGACCCCCAAGCGGGAACAATGCGTCTGCGAGCGCTATATGTGTGATGCACCTCAACTGTTTTTTCTGTCATGAACAGCTGTGTTTATTGAAGGCTCTGACAGAAATTACCTCATAGAGTTGCAGAGTTCCTTTGTTTAGTCCTCAGACTAATTCCAGTAAATAGCGCATTCCGCGATGCTTCCGTCAGGATATAGAACGTCGAGTTCATTTTTAGAAATTCTCTTCTCTCAGAAATTGCTGTTCATTCGTCTCAAGTGGTGAAGTCTTTTGTGTGGATTCTCCTTGTCGAAGGTCCAGAGTTTGGTGAGAGAGGACCCTTCTGTGAAGAGAGGCTTCTCCAAGTTGTCAAGTAAGATATATAAGACTGTTTTTATCACGCGCAATTACCGGCAAAACATTGCGCCTCAGTGAGCAGGTTTTCAAGGAACTGCTGTGAGTGAGTACGTTTTAGACGCCATAATTTTTTAGTAAGACTGCAAAGCAAAAATTCTTTCTGATTAACTCCAGCGCTTGGACGCCCGAGGGCAGCAGCCGCGCTCTACAAAACCCCTTTTTATTTCATTTCATTTCATTAATGACTTCTTTAAGCAATGCTCAGCCTATGAGAGTAAATTCGAGACTCATATAGATGTAAGCTTTTTACAGTGGGGTTGTATCAGAGACAGATTCATAGGAAGGATCCTGCTTCAAAAGAAGAATTGTTATCATCGTATGATTCGAACTCCTGCATTTTATTTATTACATTATTTTCTGCGCTATTGACATTTACATCGGAATAATTGCGCAGGGTGTGTTGACCAGAAGTTCTTCCAGTCGATCAAAAGATCTACAACTCACATAGAGAGAGACAAACCCCTCAGAGCAAACAGGTAACTAGGGATAGAGTATTAGTTTTAAACTCTATAAAGTAGTGCAGGGACAACAATAATTGTTTGTGTTTAATTACAGGTGCCCATGAAGAATTACTGAAGGATGGCCATTACCTGAAGCAGTCTCTCTTGTTTGTCTTCCCATTCTCCTTTCCCCCGAGCTGAGTTTAGTAGCAGTTCTATCTTAGACTGTTGCTGGCGACAGTGTGAGGGATTTGTGGAGCAGTCATCAGCTTCTGAGGAGATCTCAGATCCAGGTTTTGACACTGGCTGCCGACACAAAATGGCCATCAGCCACATGGCCACAACAAGAAGCAGAAGGTCTAGAACAAAGTACCCAGGCTGGATACACAAAATGGCCGCCAGCCACTTGGTCACAGAAACTCAACAAGAAGCCGGAGGCCTAGAAAACAAAGAACGCATGCAGGCCTATGGCAAAAGCACACTTTCTGGATACACAAAATGGCCGTCAGCCACATGTTCACAACAACAACACGCAGCAAGAAGGCATGGCCACAACAAAGAAGACATGCAGGCCTATTGCAAAAGCACACTGGCTGGATATACAAAATGGCCACCAGCCACATGGTCACTCACATCAAGAAGCAGGAGGCCTGTAAAATAAAGGGAGTATGCAGGTCTATGGAGAGTCCACTAGCTATACAAAATGGACACAGGCCAGTGTCAACACAGCATCTGGAACAAAGGCAAATGGTGGCCTATGACAAACACACACACACTGACTAGACAAAGGAGGCATAGTAAAATAGAGAACACAGCATTAATTAAGCAATGCCAAAAACGAAAATTAACAGGGCTAAAAGAAATAGTTACAACAAGACACATCCTACAAAGGCATCAACCCACCTAGTCATATATGCTGTTTCCATGAAATAATATGTGAAATACCAACAAAAAAAACATTTTTATGTAATCCAAATCCATCCATGGCCTAAATGCTGTAAACACCACAGAAACTGTTGTTTCATGCACCCATGACTAGCACTGGGCCTACTGGTTGGAAAGCTAATGGCAGACTAGGCCACATAGGGACTTCAATCAAAATGTGAAATGTATTAAAAACATGGAGAAAATGTAGTAAACTGTGAAACATTTCTCCTTTAAAAAAGAAGAAAAATTAAATGTAAAGAAATCACTAGGACCCTACTGAAACAACAAGCCACCCATCACAATACATTTTAAAAATCAATTAAAAGTACAAATAAATCCAGTTGTTTGGCTCCAATCAAACAAACACCAGCTTTCCAACTTGTGAAATCTCAAATGCAAAAAGTCCTTAAATCCACTGGGCTATGCAGCAGACACATAGAGTGATCCTTTCAGCTCTGAATCCAAATGAAAAGTGACCAGGAGATGGACAAAGCACTGTTTGTGTCTGCTGCATGTCCCAGTGGATTTAAGGACTTTTTGCATTCAATTATGATAATGCTTCACAGATGTCTCAAGGGGAAAGCGTCAGTCCATTGAGTCAACAGACCGGCGTTGTCAGACCAGGCTGATGCATGGTCATCTAAATAGTATGCATGTATTTTGACATAGTGATAGAGCTGTGAAAACAGAAATATTTAGACGAAATGCACTGTGAGGTGACCATGTCATTCAACTAAAAGCGGTGGGTGCAGCAGTTGAAATACTTTAGACATGCTGCGTGCCTCTGGGTGGCGCTCTTGAGCAGGGTTTCCCGTGGAGCAGACAGTCGCGACAGCTGAGAGAGCGCAGCTCCTGTGCACACAACAAAAATAAATTAAATTGCAGACTGACCAGGAGAACAGCGGCTGCCCACCTGCCACAGCACCGGGCAAGCCGCGGCTCAGGAGAGAGACCGAGACAGACGCTGCACTCACACGTGACAGTGATGATAGAGCGCGCAGGTCACCCGGCTCACAAATTTTACCATATACGCACTGGGCCCATAAATTCAATCTTCCAATATTTATTAATCGGGTAACCTTACACTCTACTATCAGTATCCCAGTTCCTTCCTACTGTATTTCCAATGTACCCGACTTACCACTCCACTGTTACGGGTACCTATGATCACAATGGATCAGGGAGCAAGCTGTGAAAATAAGTAAGCAAAACAAAAATACCATATACAGTTGAATAATTTTTGTACTCGTAAATAACCACAAACTCGGGAAGTTTTCAAGACCATTATCTAATCATTATTATCTTCTAGTGTCATGAGCCAAAGGTTCACCCCAATCAAACTATCTATCACGAGAATCATAACAATTGTATAACTATGTATGAGAGTAAGAAACATTTAGAATCATGAAAAATAAAGGAAGGGAAAATAAGGAACACGCTATTTTAGATAAACAGAACTTCACAACTTCACTAAAGGTGGGTAAAGAAAGGGAACATACTAATCAAAGTAGACTTTCAAAACTCACTAACGATTCAGAGGAAATGAGACTCAGACTATTTTTGATTTATCCAGATATGCTTATTCTCTATAGGAAGGGTAAGAATGGAACAAACATATATGCAAACAGTTTAGCATTTACTAAAGGTAGGTAAAAAGTGGAACACGCTAATAAACAATAAAACATGAAAAATCTCATTAAGGAGAGAAGGTTAAATGACATATGTAAATGTATACTTTGTTCAAGACAATAGGAAAGAGTTTAGAATGACGGACACCCACATGGATTATATTTACCTAGGACAGATTGAAGAACTAACCCTGGCCACGGGTCAGTTGGGAAAGGTGGGGACATGACCCTCAAGGACTTAGGTTGCCGGTAGGCGAACAGGTACGGCTCATGGACAGTCAGGACAGGATAACCCCAGGATTTGGATCAGGACCGGATTCGTCTAAGGGTACGGCCAACACCTGCAGCTTCGGATGCAACGCCTGCGCTACTCCCTCTCTGCAAGGAATCTGCCAATAACCCCGATTGGGTTCTCGAATCTCCCAGCAAAGTGCTTCGCCAGCACTTAAGGTTTCCAAACCCCGATTGAGTTTGTGGAAATTATGGACAGAGTGCTCCGCAGCCCTCTGTATCAATCACCTATAGAGTTCGTTGGGTCAGTGACAGGTCAGCTATTCGGACAAGTCGGACAAATTCTCTAGCTAAACCTAGGCTAGTTATACTGTTTTAGGGTCAGTGTACCACCCACTAACGTTGCAAGTGAAAGGGTCCCCAAATTCTGATTGGACAAAAGAGAGGATTAGGTCACCATTTACCTAAGATTTGACTTTCCCAGACTTAATATTCAGTTTTCGTACCCACCCCTTAAGTTCTAGCTTCCCATGACACTAGATTTACAGAATACAATAGAGTATACAGTAGTGAAATACAATTGTAACAGTTTTAGATACAAGTCGGCTTCTGCAGCTAGGTTGGAGTTCACGTTCCCAGGAGCATCTTGGCTTCGGCTGCCAGCTGGCTGGGTTCCACTGCCTCATGAGGTCCTTTCCCTCATCACGTGACGAGTACCAGAAAGGTTTTTCAAGATGGAGTCACGAGTGTTCCTCAGGCCCCAAAGAATTTAGTACATGAAAAGTAAGCAAAAACAATTTAGAAATACAGAAAAATGATTACAATGTATACCATGAATAACTACTCTATACCCCTTACTCTATAATAACTATAGCGTTAGGATGAGTGCGGAACAAACAGCTTTGCTAAAGCAGCTTTGCAAGCACGGAGCATATGAGAAAACAAAGCGGCCATTTTTAGCAGTATTGCGCATGAGCGAACATTTCCCACCAGAACTGCGAGTGCGTCATATCACGTGATTATGACCGACGCATGCGCAGACTAAATTCCCGCGAAGTAGCGGCCATTTTAGTAGCAAGCGTATTATGTTTTAGTAAACACATAGGCAAGCGTCTCTGGGACACCCCGTGTAGTGTAAAATGTGCAATATTAGTAAGACAAACATATTGAATTAACATTATTCGAGGTTCATGAGTACAAGCAAGTCGCATAACGTGCGAATCCTTGCTCCATCAATCCCCTCTTTGATGATATTTACTATCATCACTATCAATGGAACCAGATGCCAACTTCTTACAGCTTTCCCAATTCTATTTCTTCAAACATTCGATTCAATTTTACTTTTACTTCTTTGTTAGGGTGAGAATTCTTCACCCTTTTTTAAATTTGATTATTCAGTTCCTCTAATTCTAGTTCATCCACATTCCGTTTCACTCCTCTTTTATTCATCGCATATTTTTTTGTGTGTTTTCGGCATATGCAGCAGATTACGACAATTAGCACCATTAAACTTATACCTGCTATTAGCATCAGTATTTTACTCACAAGACTTCTACCTATGTTAGAAAACCAATGACCTACAGAGGAGAGACCATCAGTTAGTCTCTTCCAGGCACTGTCAACCTCCAGTGGTTTGAGCTCTTTTTCCAAATTTGTGATGTTCCTTACATACCTTTTGATTTCGACACTTTTGTCAGGTATGTAAGTGCGATATCAGCACAGTACTCTCTTCTTCAAGTCTTAGCAGGAATCTGCCAGTACAAGCACATTTACAAGTAAATAGTTCTAAAAGGAATGTTCAGTCAGGTGCATGTGCACAGAACTAAAAGACAGTAGATTAAAAGGGAAATACATTTAGATAATCTTAAAAGAGAAATAATACAGATGAATATGAATATAAAATGCTACACATTTCCTTTCTTAAGAAAATCAATGGCATAAAGAAATACATTTAGAAACTCGTCTGACATTCCAGACCTTAAACTCTTGCGTGACAACACTGTTACGATTTACTTTCACAATTTTAATTGGTTTACCAAATTTGATTTCACCTTTGGATACCAAACCTGGTTTGCGAATTCTCACCCATTCACCACACTTAAACATAGGTACCTTCACCTTCATCCGAACATCATAATCATACTTGATCTTGTCTTGCTTTATTTTAACTTTACGAGCTACATCAGAAATACACCTACTGGTCTGGGCGAGCGCCATAAATGGGCTGGCCAGCCGTGATGACGGACCTTCGCCTGGCCGGCAGTGCAAGAACTGTGGACGGTCCAGAGCTCTCAACTCGCTGAGGCGTAAGGGCTGTGCACTGCCTGACTGAAGTGCAGGCTCGGTGGTGAGAATACTCCGGACAGCTGCCGAGGCGCTATAAACGTGTGACTTTCCATTTCAGTGATGCGGACCATTACATAGAAAAATGCGTTAGTCTAAAGCCTGATGCGTGGTACTTGGCAGGGCTGCCTTTACATCCACAGCTAAACCACTTGATTGCGGGGTACCCCTGGGCTCGGCCCTGAGCCTAACGCTTTTTAATATTAACTTGGCCCTTTTGGCTAAGCATGTGGAGGCACAGAGCTGTAACTCTGTCCTTCAGACTCTGGTAACATAAAAACTAAACGATGCGACTCGCCTGCGCTGAGGTTTATCATCCTATCTGCTCCACCGTCTGCAGATCATTCAGAGTGTGGCCGCTCGGCTGATTGCGAAGTCACCTGCTCGCGCCTTGGTCAAGGCTCCCTTGCGCAGCCTTCATTGCCTGTCCATTGCTAGCAACGTCAAATTGAAAGACCGAATGCTCGCCTACAGATTATGTGAGAATAAAGGCCCCGGCTAGATGAGAAAAAGACTGCTCCCCTACCATCAAGTGAGAGCACTTTGCTCCAATAGATAAAAATGACTAAATGTTCCGAGGATCAGTACGGAGAGAAAAGGGGTCGCTCCTTTTCTTACTTAACCACCAAACTTTGGAACCCTCCATTTCGGGCCCTCTGAATCAGTCTTCCATAAACTCATGAAAACATTCCTGTGTGATGATTGCGATTCTCCTGTTACCATGACTGGAGAATCCGGATTTCATTAAAGACACGGAGGCTGACATTAGGCACCCGCATGGGCTGTGGTTTAATCCTTCAGTGCACGATAGAACCGCTAGCGCCTGGACGCCTCTTCGGAGGCAGCCATGTCCTTTTTTAAATTTAGAGTTTTATATAGCGCGAACTAGACACGAAGATATTGGGTATCAGAGCACTTTACATAGCACCAGTTGTATTACACACGAGGACACATTCATTTTTTGATAGGCACGGGGAGATTAAGTGATTTGTCCAGAATCACAGGATGTTGAGCGTCGTTGCTGAGACTCGAACTCTGCTCCCCAGCTTTGACGTCGACCGATCTAGCCGTTAGGCCACATCCTCTAGCGCTTTATAAATCCTATGGTATTGTATTTTAATGGAATGGAGGGGAAACAACCTTTACAACACAACTTTTACAACGCACTACCATTACAACGAAACCTTTACAACGCAACATCCATTACAACGCATGCCATTACAACGCAACCATTACAACGCATGACACTACAACGCATACCACTACAACGCATGTCATTACAACGCATACCATTACAACGCATAACATTACAACGCATAGTACCCTTACACTATCCAACACTTACCCTACTGTTGCACCCCCTGGAGTTAGAATAGTAATTTTTACCCCTACACTATCCAACACTTACCCTACTGTTGCACCCCCTGGAGTTAGAATAGTAATTTTTACCCCTACACTATCCAATACTTACCATACATGCAATGTAATGTAATGCGTTGTAATGATATGCGTCGTAAAGGTAGTATGCTTTGTAATGGAATGCGTTGTAAAGGTAGTATGCTTTGTAATGGTATGCGTTGTAAAGGTAGTATGCGTTGCAAAGGTAGTTTTTAAAAATTCGTTGTAATGGCATGCATTGTAATGGAATGCGTTGTAATGGATGTTGCGTTGTAAAAAATGTAAAGGTGTGCGTTTTAAAAGTATGCGTTGTATCGTCATACATCCGAATGGAGGGGCGGAGCCACGTATGCGTTCGACCAACCCTCTAGGGCAGCAAAATATCAGGAAGAAGGGAAACAATTAACAAAACATATTTATGAATCAATTATACTGAAATCCTTTTTCAAACAAAAATACTCTGTGGAAATTAAAAGTGCCAGTTCAAATGGAAATTCACAGGGAAGCACAAGACCCTTTTGAAATGTGTGTAGTAAATATTTTTTGCTAGAAATCTGCTGATTAAAGAGCCGGACCCCGCGGGGCGTCTTCCATGTGGTCTGGTTGAACTCGCGAAAGTAGGGGGTCAGCGACAAATATCAAACGTGCAAATAGAAAAGCGCTCACTGCGGCGGGCGCTGACGCGCGGCCTCGAGGCACGCGGAAGCAATCTTGCAAACTTGTTGCAGTGACCCCTGGGGGTGAACTTGGTTGCCTCCTGCTGTTTCTGAGAAACATGTTTGTTGGACGTCATTTTAACAGGAAGTCATGGCAGCAGCGGATAGTGGAGTCGAAAGACGGTTTCCAGCTCTCCTTTTGTTGCATATGTCTTCATGGCGCTAGGGCCGGTGACAAGCACAGAGGCCCTGCCTGGGTGTCACTGCACCTGCTGCACGCATGAAATTTACAAGTCTCTGAGGGCTAGCATTAGGATTACAGATTTCCTTACAGGAAGACTCTCCGACTTGCAATTCAGAGAATCTTCCTATAAGGAAATGTGTATTCTTAAGTAGACTTATTGTAGACTTAAGTTAGGATTTTGTCTTAAGTCTGTCTTAAGACAAACTTAAGACAAAATCCTAACTTCTGTGTATACCAAAAGTAGTAAGTTTAGGATTTTGTCTTAAGTTAGTTCTGTAAATCGGGCCCTTGGCAGATCTCTCTATTCAATCCAGGTCGGGCTCAGCCTGCCCTGACACTCCAAAAACAGACAGCCAATACACATAACAGCAGAGCACACTGGAAGGCTTAGGCAAGAAAACACCCACTTTCTAAAAGTGGTATTTTCAACCTCAGAATATGGAAATAATCTTCACCAAAAGATGCACGTTAATATTCGGAGCTCAGGCATACTAAAATCGACTTTCCTATCATGTTCCTTTGGTCAATTAGGATTATACCAATTCTTACAATCAATTTACAATAGGGAGTATTTGCAAGGGCTGCATTTACATCCACAACTAAACCACTCGATTGCGGGGTACCCTGAGCCCAACGCTTTTTAATATTTACTTGGCCCCTTTGGCTATGCAAGTGGAGGCTTGGCGCATAAGTGTTACCTCTTACGCAGACGACGTTGATGCTTTCATTCCAGGAGACGGAGGTGGGTGCAATGCCTGCATTTACAGGAATGTTTGTGGCCGTCGGCGAATGGATCAATGTCAGCGGCCTCCAGTTAAACTTTGATAAACAGATTCTTTTTTTGGGCACTGACAGTAACCAGGCACTCAAATCTGGTGGCCTTCAGAGCTTAGTGCCCGCCCCCTCTCCCCCGCAGCGGTGGTAAGAAACCACGGGGTCAAATCTGACTCCAACTAATCCTTTGAACCTCTGGTTAGAGCTGCATCAGCCAGCTGGATCCCTACATTGAAATCGGTCAGGGAGATGATCCACTTGATCCCGGAGGAGAGCTGTAAATCTGTCCTTCACGCTCTGGTAACATAAAAACGAAACAATGCGACTCGCCTGCGCTTAGGTTTATCATCCTACCTGCTCCACCGCCTGCAGATCATTCAGAATGTGGCCGCTCGGCTGATTCAATCAATCAATCAGCAATTTGTAGAGCACGCTACTCACCCCGTAGGGTCTCAAGGCGCTGGGGGGAGGGGTCCATTACTGCTCGAAAAGCCAGGTCTTGAGTTGTTTCCTGAAGGAGAGGTGGTCCTGGGTCAGACGTAAGTGGATGGGGAGGGAGTTCCATGTCTTGGCCGCCAGGAAGGAGAAGGATCTTCCTCCGGCGGTGGCTCTGCGAATCCGTGGGACGGTGGCGAGGGCGAGGCTGGCGGAGCGGAGTTGACGGGTGGGTGTGTAGAAAGTGAGGCGGCTGTTGAGGTACTTCGGGCCCATGTCGTGGAGAGCCTTGTGTGCGTGGGTGAGGAGTCTGAACGTGATTCTCTTGCTGACGGGGAGCCAGTGCAGGTCTCTCAGGTGGACGGAGATGTGGTTGTGTCGGGGGATGTCCAGGATGAGTCGTGCAGAGGTGTTCTGTATGCGCTGGAGTCTTTTCTGTAGTTTGGCAGTGGTTCCCGCGTAGAGGGTGTTCCCGTAGTCCAGACGGCTGGTGACGAGTGCCTGGGTGACTGTCTTCCTGGTTTCGGTGGGGATCCATCGGAAGATCTTACGGAGCATGCGCAGGGTGTTGAAGCAGGATGACGAGACGGCGTTGACTTGTCTGGTCATTGAGAGGGAGGAGTCCAGGATGAAGCCCAGGTTTCGTGCGTGGTCCGTTGGCTTGGGGGTGGTGCCCATGGCAGGGGGCCACCAGGAGTCGTCCCAGGCGGAGGGCGATGATCCCAGGATGAGGACTTCCGTCTTGTCTGAGTTCAGTTTCAGCCGGCTGTTCTTCATCCACTCGGCGACGTCTTTCATCCCTTCGTGTAGGCTGGCTCTGGCGGTGGCGGGGTCGTTGGTGAGGGAGAGGATCAGCTGGGTGTCATCAGCGTAGGAAATGATGTTGAGGTTGTGTTGGCGTGCGATGGCTGCAAGGGGGCTCATGTAGACGTTGAAGAGGGTGGGTGCGAAGTTACCTGCTCGTGCCTCGGTCACGGCTCCCTTGCGCAGCCTTAATTGCCTGTCCATTGCTAGCCGCTTCAAATTTAAAGAGCTAACGTTCGCCTACAGAGCATGTGAGAATAAAGGCCCAGGCCAGATGAGAAAAAGACTGCTTCCCTTCCATCAAGTGAGAGCACTTTGCTCCAATAGATAAGAACTTACGTAACCACCAAGCTTTGGAACTATTTGCCTTTAACCCTCCATTTCGGGCCCTCTGAATCAGTCTTCCATAAACTCATGAAAACATTCCTGTATGATAATTAGGCACCCGCATGGGCTGTGGTTTAATCCTCAGTGTACCATAGAACGGCTAGCACCTGGCCGCCTCTTCGGAGGCAGCCATGTGCTTTTTTTTTTTTACAGTTTGATATAGCGCGAACTAGACCCGAAGATATCTGGTATCAGAGTGCTTAACATAGCATCAGTTTTATTACATGAGGACGCATTCATTTTTTTATGAGGCACAAGGAGCTTAGGTGATTTGCCCAGAATCACAGGATGTTGAGCGTCATTGCTGAGACTCGAACCCTGTTCCCCTGCTTCGACGTCGACCGCTCTAGACGTAAGGCTACATCCTTCTAGCGCTTTATAAATCCTATGGTATTGTATTTTACTAGAATGGAGGGGAAACAACCTTTACAATGAAACTTTTACGACGCAACATCCATTACAACGCATGCCATTACAACGCAACCATTACAACGCATGACACTACAACGCATACCACTACAACGCATGTCATTACAACGCATACCATTACAACGCATAACATTACAACACATAGTGCCCTTACACTATCCAACACTTACCCAACTGTTGCACCCCCTGGAGTTAGAATAGTAATTTTTACCCCTACACTCTCCAATACTTACCATACATGCAATGTAATGTTATGCGTTGTAAAGGTAGTATGCGTTGTAAAGGTAGTTTTTAAAAACTTGTTGTAATGGCATGCGTTGTAATGGAATGCGTTGTAATGGATGTTGCGTTGTAAAAAATGTATTGTAAAGGTGTGCGTTGTAAAAGTATGTGTTGTATCGTCATACATCCGAATGGAGGGGCCGAGCCACGCATGCGTTCGACCAACCCTCTAGGGCGGCAAAATATCAGGAAAAGGGAAACAATTAACAAAACATGTTTATGAATCAATTATAGTGAAATCATTTTTCAAACAAAAATACTCTGTGGAAATTAAAAGCGCCAGTTCAACTGAAAATTCACAGGGAAGCACAAGACCCTTTTGAAATGTGTGTAGTAAATATTTTTTGCTAGAAATCTGCTGATTAAAGCGCTGGACCCCGCGGGGCACCTTCCATATGGTCTGGGTGAACTCGCGAAAGTAGGGGGTCAGCGACAAATATCAAATGTGTAAATAGAAAAGCGCTGAGTGCGCTGACGCGCGGCCTCGAGGCACGCGGAAGCAATCTTCAAACCTGTTGCAGTGACCCCCTGGGGGTGAACCTGTCTGCATCCTGCTGTTTCTGAGAAACATGTTTGTTGGAGGTCAGTTCAACAGGAAGTCAAGGCAGCAGCATGTAGCGGAGTGGCAAGAAGGTTTTCCAGCTCTCCTGTTGTTGCATATGTCTTCATGGCGCTAGGGCCGGTGCCGAGCACAGAGGCCCTGCCTGGGTGTCACTGCACCTGCTGCACGCATGGAATTTACCAGTCTCTAAGGGCTGGATGTACTAACATTAGGAATACCCATTTCCTAATAGCGATACTCTTAGGGCCATATGTATCATCATCCAGTTTTGCGATTCTCAAATAGCGATTTTTAAGAAATCGCAAATGGGTATGTATGTACAAAATCGCTTTTTTTTTATGATTTCTTAAAATTCCTTAATTGCGATTAGCAAATTACGAATCGCAATTAAGGAATACTTTCCCATTCATTTCTATGGCCCAGGAGGCCTATAGGAATGAATGGGAAGTTATTCTCACTTTGCGATTCGCAATTTGAGAATTGCAAATTGAGAATAATTTCAAGGGTGCAGGGGCGTCCAAAGGACACCCTGTTGCACCCCTGAAATAAGCATGGGTGCACATGGGTGCAAGTAGAAGTTGGTGGTAATTTGCAATTCCTTAAGGACATTTTGCAATTTTTTTTTATTTTCATGACGTTGAAGCACCAGTGGAATAAAAGTATTTCCATATTCATCCTTAAATAAATGTCAATAAATAAAAAAATATTGCATTTCTATCGGCCTGTTGGGAGTGAATTTGGAATGTCTTACATTGCATTTAAGGAATCGCAAAATTTGCGATTCCTTAAATGCAATCGCAAAAAAAGGAATCGCAAATTTTGCGATTTTTTATTTTGCATGCAAATTTGTGTGATACACACCCTTTTGCGAAAATGTGTTCGCAAACGCCGAAATTCTGTGAATTTCGGCGTTTGCGAACGCATTTGGGCATGATACATATGGCCCTTAGACTCGCAATTTGGAAATCAGTATTCCTAAAGTATGAAACTCTTTTGGGGTTTATTACCGGTTTCTAGTGAGGGGCGCAAATAGGCCTACCTCGGGTAGATCGCAATTTTCAACCCATGAGGAATCACAGCCGTCACAGGGACGGTGTCCTGCTGGGGTCAACAGACCACCATGTCTGTGATTGCTTTTTGATAAAGCAGTCTTTTCATTTTTAAATGCTGCCCATTTTGCTTAAAGGAAAACAAGATGCATTAACAAACAAACAAAAAAACTTTGCACTTTCATTTTTTTAGAGTAGGCAGTGGTCCATGGGGCCCCATTACATTCTGAAAGGGGACTGGGTTACCACCAGTTATAAACTGATAGTAAAGTATTACTGTTTTGCAACCGGAATTCTCTCGCAAAACAGTAATGCCATACTGATTCGATACTTGGACGGTGCGACGTAAACACGCCCCTTCAAATACCCGATTGCAAATGCAAAATGCGATTTGGCAACAAATTACCGAATCACATTTTGCATTTTAAGAAAAAGCATCTTTCTGCGAATCGGACCGTTTGCAACCAGAAAAATGCTTTGTACACCTCACTAGGGGCCATATGTATCAACATACCCTTTTGCGATTCCTTAATAGCGAATATTAAGGAATCGCTATTTAGAAATCGCAAAATGGTATGTATGTAGAAAATCGCTTTTTTTAGCGATTCCTTAAAATTCCTTAACTGCGATTAGCAAATTGCTAATCGCAAATTAGGACTAATTTCCTATTCATTTCTATGGACCAGGAGGCCCAAAGGAATGAATGTGAAATTAATCTCAATTTGCGATTCGCAATTTGCTAATCACAAATTGAGAATAATTTCAAGGGTGCAAAGGTGTCTTAAGAGCACCCTGCTGCACCCCTGAAAATGACGTGTGTGCGCATATGGCGCACATACATGCCCTAAGGGCATGCATGAGCGTCACATGCCACCTTCACAAATTGCATAAAGTGCATTTGTAAAAGAAATCGCAAATTACCACCAACTACAAGTTGGTGGTAATTTGCGATTTCTTAAGGGCATTTTGGAATTTTTTTGCATCATACATTGCATTTAAGGAATCGCAAATTTTGCGATTCCTTATTTTGCACCCAAATATTTTCATACACACCATTTTGCAAAAATGGGTTCGCAAACGCCGAAATTCGCAGAATTTCGGTGTTTGCGAACCCATTTGGCCTTGATACATATGGCCCATAGTTCTTTATTGTACTTGTCTTTCCTGCTCACCTCCCATTCTCCACACTGATCGCTCTTCCATCCATCATACGCTCTCCGCTCTAGACCCTTCCTCAGTGCCTCTCTTCACCCTCTTCTCTTCTCTCCTTCCCTCATCCTCATCTCCTTCCTCCCTAATCTCCTATTCCTGGCTATTTTCTCTTCCTTTTCTTCTTTCTATTTCTCGCTCAACACTATGTCCTTCTCCTGTCCTCCTGCTTGGTCTTCCACCCTCTCTCTTTCTTTGATCCCTTTCCTCTATCTTCTTTACTGTTCCCTCATCCTCTGGCCCCTCTGTACCTCTTGTGCCCCCCCAGGTAAACACAGCCAAGACCCTGCCATGCTGGAGCCGGGTCTGGTGGCTCAGTGGACTAATGCACCCACTGCAGGGGTCTGTGTTCGACCTCATGGTCACAGGTTCAAATCCCGGTGGGTCCATTCAGCCTTTCATCCTTCTGAGGTCGATAAAATGAGCACCATTGAGTCGGGTTACAATATACATCTGTTATTTCAGCGCCAGGACACCTACGGGTAATCGTGCGCTTTACAAATACCCATGTTATGTTATGCGCTGTGTCTACGAAACAAACAGAAAAGGCAGAGTCTGAAATACCATCAGCTACTGCAGGGTAGACTGGGCCCCTCCCACCTCTGGACCCCGGTGCACTGCACCGGCTGCATTGGTGGGAGCTACACCCGTACACAGTCGATGATAGGACGGTGCTCGGGGGCGGGTCTCTCCCTCTCTCCTGGAAGGGATGGGTGGGAAATCTATATGTCATAACTAGCTTATCACACTGCCCCTGGTCTGGAACAGCAGGACCATTGGGACAAAGGGGGCACCCAGAGCTCTGGACCCCGGTGCACTGCACCGGATGCATTGGTGGGAGCTACACCCGTACACAGTCGATGATAGGACGGACACAACACAGGAAGGGCGCGCCTTGGAAGGTTTGGTGGGAAGGATCCGGCAGCATGTCAGCTAGGGGTGGAGCTGAGACCCTCAGAGGAGCCCTTCCAGAGAAAACTTCAGGGGCATCGTTTATGAAAAGTGACGCATCGCTGCGTGAAAACAGCGATGCGTCACTTTTCACTGCGCCCTCCTTGCGACATGCTGGATGCGTCATATTTACTGTATGACGCATCACGTCGCAAGGAGTTACAGATACGTCAGTATTTCTGACGTATCTGTAGGGGCAAAAATAATGCATTGTGTGTTACAAAAGTGACGCAACTCCAGCAATGTGTCCTTTCACATGGGGCAAGCTCCATGTGAAAGGGCCTGCGTCAGTCTTACGCCTGCTGTGAGGCAGGCATAAGATATTGATGCATTTGCGTCCTAGAAGTGACGCGGTGAAATCTCATAGATTTCACTGCGTCACTTCTACGAGGCTTACTTGCGTCAGAACGACGACCCTGCATACATTATACCTGGCGGAGCTATAATGTAGCGCAGGGGTTTACAAAGTGACGCACCTACCTAGATGCGTCACTTTGTCAATATGACGCACCATGCGGAATTTTTTACGCCACTGTGGTTCTGTGGTCTGATCACCGGCTTGCCAAATTCGCGATCCGCGGCATTGCCAGGTCGTCCATCTCTGCACCACAGCAACGGGGACGAGCGTTTAGAGCGTTCAATAGAGTGACCCCGGAGATGTTGGCTCTGGCTGCTGTGGATCATCCTTTTCTTCTCTCCGGTGAGCTGGAGAGAGATTTGGAGTCCCTGAAAGCATGGCTTTCAGATAGGCTTAACGACCTTGCCCCAGTGTTGCCCCCCCGCTTGACATCGAAGCAGGTTTCGGCCCCCTGGTTCACCACTGCACTGTGGGCTAAGCGGCAGCAGTGTAAGGTAGCCGAAAGGGCCTGGCGGGCACACTATGATAGCGTGGACAGGTTGACCTACAAGGCGGTGGTTAAGGCTTACCATCGGGACATTCGCCTTGGGAAAAAAGCCTATCTTGCAGGGAGGATTGAAGCGGCCTCCAACTCCTGCAAGGAGATTTTCACCATAGTGAGAGAATTTATCTCTCCTCGGACCATTACATCGGAAGAGGGGCCCTCAGAATCCTGGGCGGCGGACCTTGCTTGTTTCTTCACAGGCAAGATAAAACTCATACAGGACTCTTTTCCATCCGGAGCTTCTGCTGAGGTTGACATGTTCCCTCCGGCCTCGCATGGTGCCACGTTGGCTGTGTTTCCATCTTTGTCAGCCCCTGCTTCCTTAGTGCTTATGGGCAATTTGAAATCGGGGTCGCCTTTGGACCCTTGCCCCGCTAAGCTCTTGGGTAAGATCGCAGAAGTGATCAATCCACTGGCGAACCCTCTTCTGAATCTCTCGTTGAGTCAGGGAGTGGTTCCGCCAGCTTGGAAGCAGGCAATGGTCATCCCGCTGCTTAAAAAACCGGGCCTCGACCCGAAGGTCCCAGCCAATTACAGGCCGATTTCTTTGGCTGCCGGCTCTCGTAAAAATGTTGGAGAAGCACGTTCAGTCGGTGCTCTCCAACTTTCTGGAGACCCACGAGATCCTGCATGACACCCAGTCCGGCTTCCGTTCAAATCTTAGCACCGAGACCGCGCTCCTTGAGGTCTCTGAAACCATCAAAGGGGTGTTGGATACCGGGGGCAAAGTCATGTTGGTGTTGTTGGACTTGTCGGCGGCTTTTGACACCGTCCCCCATGCAGGCCTTCTCGCAAGACTCTATGAGATTGGCCTTCGTGGGACGGTGCTCAGCTGGTTTTCCTCCTTTCTAGCTGGCCGCCGGCAAACGATCTGGACATCCCCTGACACCGCCGTGATGCCGCCTTTGGGAGTTGGGGTCCCTCAGGGCTCTATATTGAGCCCGACCCTCTTTAACATCTTCATGACCCCCTTGGCGGCGGTGGCGGAGTCGTTTGGTGCCCGGATCGTATCTTACGCCGACGACACCCAGCTCCTCTTTTCTTGTAAGAGAGGGGCAGACTTTGACGGGGAGAGTATCCGGGATTGCCTTGGGGCTGTTTTTAAATGGTTCCAACTGAACAGCCTCAAGTGCAATTCCGATAAGTCCGAGGTATTCTTCTTTGGATGCGACACGGAGCCCAGCTGGCAGGCCTGGTGGCCCACCGATATGTTCCCTCCGTCTTGTTCTGCCCCTATGGCTAAAAACTTGGGGGTCAAGATGGACAAGGGGCTGACGATGAAAGCCCAGATCCTTGGGGTGACTGGTACCTGTTTCGGTCTATTAAAGATGCTGCGGAGGTTCTTGCCTCTGTTGTCGGAGGAACATAGGAAGCTGACCGTGCAGGCTCTGATAGGCTCCAGGTTAGATTATGCCAACATTCTTTACCTGGGCCTACCAGAGTACCTGTTGCAACGGCTCCAAGTTGCGCAGAATGCGGCGGCCAGGGCCATCTTTGGTCTTAATAGACGTGCCAGCGCTTCGGGTCTATTGCTGACGCTGCACTGGTTACCCATCCGCAAACGGATCGCCTTTAAGGCTATGACTCTGGCCTATAAGGCTCTCCACGCGGTGGGAGCAAAGTACCTCCAAAAGAGACTTGCCTTTTACCATCCGGCGCGGTCTCTGAGGTC
Source organism: Lissotriton helveticus (assembly GCF_964261635.1). Lineage (NCBI taxonomy): Eukaryota > Metazoa > Chordata > Amphibia > Caudata > Salamandridae > Lissotriton > Lissotriton helveticus. Next base: position 7,322,083 of record NC_136067.1, on the reverse strand, counting down.
AGAATCTTTATTCTTGGCGGTCGTCCCTTGTGTGAAGAGAGCGCGCCTGGGTGGCCGTTCCTTCGGCTTGTTGGCTCCGCAGATGTGGAACTCGCTTCCGCTCCCACTCCGGGGGGCCACTAGTCTTCTTGATTTTAGGAGAGGTCTTAAAACCTGGTTGTTCACCCAGTAGGCCTCTCAGTAGCCCCTTTTTTACTGCGTCTGTTCTTCTATTTTCCCCTTTTACTGTGTTATGTTATGGTGAAGCAGCTCTCCTTACCTAAAGCGCCGGGACACTCTTTTTGAGTAACCGTTGCGCTATACAAAAGCATAAATAACATAACATAACATAACACTGGTGCGTCACAAAAAGTGACGCAAGGGCCCATAAATAAGCGCCCAAGTTCTCATGATGGATTGCCGCAGAATGCTTTGCAAAAGGGTTGGGATAAGGGAGGGGGTGTTATGTGTGCATGGAATGTAGGATTTTCCAGCGCCACTTAAAAACCCCCACACCAGGGGAAGGCAGTGGAGAAGACCCTGAACCCAGGAAGCAACCGCAGGAAAAGGCCCCGCTAAATATCGCTTGTTGTTGATAATATGCCCCGAAGAGTTTTGGGCACTCTGTCGAGATTTCTCTGATTACCCCTGGGGTGAGCCAGAGTCCAGGAAAACAGGCAAGTTTATATTATCATCTTATGCGGAGAGGGGGAGAGGCTCTCGTGAGCAGGGACCCCAACCACAGGGCCCACGACAGAATTAGAAAGGCCGGCTGGACGCCAGTGGCCATGTCTGGGGGGTTGGGGTGGGGAGGGGTGGACTGGTCATGTGGGCCACCTATTGTCTTAAAAAGAGCTTTCTAAGACAGTTAAAAGTCTTTCCAACTCTAACATTATCAAATCCATGACACCTAGTCAATCCCTCTGTGATAATTTGGTGAATTTATTTCAAACTACAGTAGAGGGAATATACTCTGAAGTTGATCCTTGTCAAAACACTCATCTTTCGAGGTCGATTTCTGAATTACCAGGCGCTCAGAAAAACCTGCTTAGGGAGTTCCCTCTGGCGGAAGATGAAGTGCAGCTTTTGAGATGTCAGTCACGCAGTGTCACTAGATCGACTCAAAGCCATGGGTGTCGAAGGATCTGCTCTTAAGCTGTAATGTTCATTTCTTTCGGAGAGAGAACAATTTCTATCACTTGGTGATTTTAGATCGATGGGGATCCATCTGAAGATCTTTCGAAGCATACGGAGCGTGTGGAAGCTGGAGGAGGATACTGCGTTGACCCGACACTTTACGGTGAGTTTGCGGTGCGCCCGAAGTAGTTATCTGCAGAAGAGACAGCTGCCGTGAATAAATTGTAGGGGTGTTCGGTACACTCTGCTGTGCCGGCGGAGTTCACTGAGTTTGGCTACTCCGTGCTCCAAGCGGAGTGCGGAGTTTGGCAAAAACTCTGCCCCAAACAGGCAGTGCAGAGTTTACTGACTTGCGCTCACTCTCTCACCCCTGATTTGAATGAGAAAGTATTCTTGTTTATCTTTTTGTCCCAAAGGACTGATGTCTGAAACACATGACGTTTACTCGTGGTTGGCAAAAGATGACATTGACGCGAGCCGGAGTGCTTTGAATAAGAGTCCTCGTGCCTAGTGCTTTGCGTGCTTGTAAGTACAATTGTGCAGCTGTTGCGTGCTCGCACACCACATGTCGGACTCCACTTTGTGCATTCACTCCTGCTGGTGTTCTAACGACCTTGTATCGTCGTGGCGCAAAGAGACGGGCGAATGCGCGCAGTTGAAGGAACTTCGGGGCATATTACCAAGCAATAGCGATAATTATCACTATTGCTTGGTTAGCGGGAAAAAAATATCGCCGAGCACCGAGGATTTTTACCGCTGAGATACCTTGATATTATCAAGGTTTATCTCAAAAGCAGTAAAAATCATGCGGAATGCATGAATATCGCTGAAAAATCAGCGATATTCATGCATTATCGTGACAATGTTCTTAGCCATGTTATCCACCTTCCATTGGATAACATGGCTAAGAACTGCTTTTAGCAGGCGTTAGCTTTTGGAGATATTCGTGTTTAGCGCGAATATTTCCAAAAGTTGTTAATAGGAGATAGCGATGTTAGCGACTGTTTTCAGTCGCTAACATCTTGGCACGCCCACTTTGCATGTCATTAGCGATAATTATCGCTGACATGCAAAGTGGGCCCCTAAATGCCCGCTATCGCCTACAAGCTGTCGCTAACTGGTGTTAGCGACAGCTTGGTAATAGGGCGATAAAATTATCGCCGCATTAGCGGGGAAAAGTCCCGCTAATGCAGCGATAATGCCCTTGGTAATATGCACCCTCATATACAGGGAGACGAGCTAACCTGCTCCCTCCGAAGCTAGATAAGACGAAATCAGCTGTGCTACCACACGACACACGTATGAACAGCATATGTAGGACGGGAACATGACTTGGACCACATTTCTGTGCGCACGCGACCATCTGAAGAATTCCATGTGCAGCTCTCACTTACCCGAAGTTAGAAAGGGACGTTTGTGATATAACACAATTGCCCATTTAAATGGCACACACACACAAAGTGCAAATAACTTAATAAGGCGCATCTCAGGAAGGAGGCCGGTGAATGTGCTATTGAGTATTAACTACAACTGGAAAAAGCGGATGCGGACGACCATTAAAAATGGCGTGCGCTTCTACAAATTTACCGACGGCACTCACCTTGTTTTACTGCTGTGAGCAGTAATACGTGGCAGACACACTTTAAAATTGCATTGTGTTCAACTTGCAAAAAAAAAAAAACTTACCATGCCAGAGAAAACAGTGACTCTTCCACTCACAACTTCCTATTAGTTTCTACAAACAAAAAATGGCGGTTCTGTGAAGGCTCCACGCGAGTGTCCGATAACCAGTAATGTTGTCTCTTAGCTCCGAGAAGCGGTCATCCAAGACCAAAGTCCCAGGCCACAACAACCAATCAGCCCAGCTCAGCTCCAGACGGGAAACAAACTTTACATCGCACTACCTTTACAACGCAGTCATTACAACGCAACATCCTTTACATCGCATGCAATTAATACGCAGCCATTACATCACATGTCACTACAACACGTTATTACAATGCATGCCACTACAATGCATGTAAATACAATGCAATATAAGGTTGTAATGGGGAATAGTAATTTTTACCCCTACGCTATCCAACACTTACCCTACTGTTTATATAAAAGTAACATGTGTTGTAATGGTATGCGTTGTAATGGTATGCGTTGTAATGGAATACGTTTTAAATGTAGTTTCTAAAAATGCGTTGTGATGACAAATGACGTAAAATCATGCGTTGTAGTGGATGTTGCGATGTAAAAACTGCGTTGTAAAGGCATGCGTTGTAAATGTTTGCGTTGTATCGTCACAAATCCGCTCCAGACAGCTGCCAGTACCAGTCCCTTGTACAACCTCACCACCAATCACAATAGTGTCCCACAAGAGCGGCCATGACAGATTGTCACAGCTCCTCTTTCTATTGGTCGATGTCGTTTCATGTCAGTCCTGATACTGCGCCTGTGAGTGATCAGTGTGCCCGCCTATAACCCTTCAATAAGGGGGCTGGAGGGTCCCCGGCGTGAGAGTGCAGAGAGCTGGGAGGGTCCTGGAGGCCCTGGACACTGAGCTCTGCGAGAGCCTCATCCTGTGGGTGGGTGGCGGCTGGGAGCGCTGTGTTGAGGTTGGGGGCTTAGGAGTCAGATGGGTGGAAGCAGCTGGAGGGCACCTTGTGAGCCTGGATTCCCATATGCTGCTGTGTTTGGCAGCGGTCGCGGCGCCCTTCGTCTCATGGAGACGCGCAGCCTCAGTGAATGTTTTGCCATTATGCAACATTCCGTCCATCATCTTGTATGTTTTGCTGTTCACCCTATGTGGGAAGGGTATGCCCAGACGTGGGTCCCGTGCTCACTTTGCCACTGGATTCAAGCAAGCCAGGCTGAAGACGGCTGCAATGCCAGAAACCGGTCCTCGGAAGCTTGTTTCCGGTCCAGGGAAGGCATGGCTTGGCAGTTCGGGCTGGACTGTTCCCATGAGGCACAGGGTCAGACTGATTTGCATATAGCCATGTCTGAACTGGGGTGGCAGAGTGGGCTAAAGAACGTTGATGGATTAAACCCAGATCAGTTGACTGGGGGTGAATGTTTTGCCATTGTGCAACATTCCGTCCATCATCTTGTGTGTTTTGTCAGTCAAGTGCAGCACAATTTGTTTTGAAGCATGTACGTTGCTGCATATCATATATGGCGCCTTCGGGGTGGCGGTCAGCAATGCTCCGCCCGCCAGCAGAACTCTGCGGAATTTGGTGGAACTTTGTGGTGATTCCGTAGATTTCCGCGGAGTGAAACTCCACCAGCTCCGCCCAGGCCTTAAATTCAGAGAAGACAGAGGTCCTACTGTTTGGAAAGGACACTTCCTTTTGGGGTGTGTGCTGGTGGGTGAAACATCTGTGCCCTCTCCCAGAACCGGTCCCCAAAGAGAGAAACCTCAGAGGTATCGTCAATGCCAAATTAATCTCGTTTGATCGGGCAAATAAGCTCCCTTCATCTTGTTTCTTCTCTGTTGAATCCTTGAGGAAAATCCTTCCTTTGATGCCTTTTGAATGACAGAAGTGGGTCAAGGGTGCCCTGGTGCATTCTAGGTTGGATTATTGCCATGCCCTTATATGGGCATCCGTCATCAATCTTTGAGTAAACTTCAAATCACACAAAACACCGCAGCCCGCCTTTCAGCACAAATTCCCAGATTTGAGTCTGTGTCACATGTACTGTCAGACTTCCACTGCCTTCCTTTATAGAACAAGCATTGGCATAGCCAATAGGTCTCGCCCTTGGGACTTTATAAGTGTTTAGCCAGAGCTATTGGCTTTACCAATGTCTTTAAGCTGAGGTGGCTCTGACGTGGTGGTGTGCTGGTGATGCTGAGTGATGCTGAGGTGGTGCTGAGTGAAGCTGAGGTGGTTCTGACATGGTGGTGTGCTAGTGTGGAGGTGATGCTCAGGTGATGCTGAGTGATACTGAGGTGGTGCTGAGTGAAGCTGAGGTGGTTCTGACGTGGTGGTGTGCTAGTGTGGAGGTGATGCTCAGGTGATGCTGAGTGATACTGAGGTGGTGCTGAGTGAAGCTGAGGTGGTTCTGACGTGGTGGTGTGCTAGTGTGGAGGTGATGCTCAGGTGATGCTGAATGATACTGAGGTGGTGCTGAGCGATGCTGCGGTGGTGCTGAGTCATGCTGAGGTGGTAGTGCTGTGCTGGAGCTCAGGTGGTGCTGAGTGATGCTGAGTTAGTGCTGTTGTGAAGTGATGCTGTACTGATGATGAGGTGATTCTGCGCTGATGCGGAAGTGGATCCGTGTTGGTGCTGAGGTGGAGCAATGCTGGTGCTGAGGTGGGGCTGAACTGGTGGTGGTGCACTAATGCGGAAGAGGTGCTGTGCTGGCTGATGCTGAGACGGTGCTGTGCTTATGTTGAGGTGGTGCTGCGCTGATGCGGAAGTGGATCCGTGTTGGTGCTGAGGTGGAGCAATGCTGGTGCTGAGGTGGGGCTGAACTGGTGGTGGTGCACTAATGCGGAAGAGGTGCTGTGCTGGCTGATGCTGAGACGGTGCTGTGCTTATGTTGAGGTGGTGCTGCGCTGATGCGGAAGTGGATCCGTGTTGGTGCTGAGGTGGAGCAATGCTGGTGCTGAGGTGGGGCTGAACTGGTGGTGGTGCACTAATGCGGAAGAGGTGCTGTGCTGGCTGATGCTGAGACGGTGCTGTGCTTATGTTGAGGTGGTGCTGCGCTGATGCGGAAGTGGATCCGTGTTGGTGCTGAGGTGGAGCAATGCTGGTGCTGAGGTGGGGCTGAACTGGTGGTGGTGCACTAATGCGGAAGAGGTGCTGTGCTGGCTGATGCTGAGACGGTGCTGTGCTTATGTTGAGGTGCTGCTGAGCTGGTGCTGCTGTGGTGCTGAGTTCGTGCTGTGCTGATGCTGAGTTGATGCTGCACAGGTCGTTGTGCACTGATGAGGAGGTAGTGTTGTGCTGATGCTGAGATGGGGTTTTTCTGATGTTGAGGGAGTGCTCAGGTGGTGCTGCGCTGTTACTGAGGTGGAGACTGTTGGACAGGCCACATGAAGGGCCGCTCTCCCCCGGCCCAACCAGGCCCGAACCAGCCACGCAAGTACCACACACCACCATTGCACGTCCACCGTCCCCGCAGGGACCCCTACACTCGAACCTGTTGACCGCGTAGGCCGACCCACTACCGGCCTGCGCGCCCATCCTGGGCGCCATCTTGGACACTCCACCACGAGGCCGCCTGGCCCCCGATCGACCTCAACCCTGGGCCTGGCCAGGCCTCAGACATTCCGGCACCAACATCCACCCAGGAGGTGAGCGGGCTACTTGGTCAGTCAATGGGAGCAAGAGGTGTCGATGGCTCTCCCCCGCCAAGTGCCGCTCGCCCATCGCCTCCCCGGGCGCTGGCTCCACCCCCCTGCTGGGTGTCTGAACCCCCTCATCCCGGACCTCCCGACCTCCAAGTGCGAGGGTCCGGACATCAAAGCACACCAGCCCTATAACTGGGGCAGCTCCAGAGCAGGACGGCAGTTGTATCTTGGAGTCGAGAGACGCAAAGAAGAACTCATCCTTGACGGACTACTGGCGCTGCCGTAGCTCTGTCTTGTGCACCCTCGTCTTGCCTGCTGGCGCTGCCGCGGCTTTGGGAACCACCCTATCCTTCATCGTCGTCGGGACCTGCTGGCGTGGCCGCGGACCATTTGTAACCACCACCTTCATCGGGACCTGCTGGCTCTGCCGCGGACCGTCGTCTTCCTTCATCCATCTCGGGACCCGCTGGCTCCGCCGCGGCCCGTTCATCTACACCACCGAGCTCGAGGATTGAGAGCTATTTCCATCTTTTTGGTAACAAGACTGTCCCGCTACCCTTTTCCCAAACAGAGACCAGAATAGAGGGGACCCCTGAGTCCAGACCTCCTTGTACCATTCTACCGTACTTAAAGAATTGCCTATAAAGTATCGTTGAACTTTATCATTGTGTGGTGTCCGTCTGTGGGGGGGAAGTTACTTGTCTGTACGATTCACTGGAGACGGCTCTCCCCGGAGACCTCTCCCCTTATCCTCGGCCGACCCTCCCGGTCCGTCTAACATTGGTGGCCAGCGACGGGATCCGAATCACCGCATAAACCGTACAGAGAGTAGCTCACCCCACGGCGAATCACGATGTCAACTAAAGACAGCGGATCAACGGAGAAATTCCAGATGGAGAAATTGGACGAATACAGCCATCGTGAACTTAAACAGTTCTGTATCGAATTAGGTATCGCTACCACCGGACTAAATACCAAAGATGACTTTAAGCAGGCCCTAGAATCTTGGGCAGAAACCGGGGCTGCCGGAACCCCCGATCAAGACATCGCAGCACAAACCCCCATGGCCCCTGAAGAACGAAGAACGGGTCTCTCGCCAGACGAGATCCAGGAACGAGAAAGAACCCGACTACACGAGCTGGAAATGGCCCGGCTCAAAATGGACGTTGAACTAAAGTTGGCCGAACAGAAAATCAACTTAGAGCACCTGCGTCTCCGAGAAGAAAGAGAGGAGAAACAGAGACAAAGGGAGCTCGAGGAAAAGAAACTAGCATATGAACATGAGCGGAAATTAGCTGAAATCGACCTACGCAAACAGAATAAAGAAACAGGGGTGCCCGAGCAACCCCACACTCCAGGGGCAACAGAGAAGAAGGTACACATCCCCAAGGATGTCGTTCGAGAATACTTCCGAGAGGACGACATCCAGCAATGGTTTAAGGCCTATGAAATCGCTATGACTGCACACCGGATCGATAAAAGCGATTGGGGGGCCGGTCTGTGGGGGAGATTCCTCAATGAGGGCCGCGACGCCCTGCTGCAACTCCCGGACCACCAGATGACCTCCTATGACCATATGAAAGCTGCACTCCTCACCCGCTATGGCCTCACACCCGAAATGTACCGTCAGAGGTTCCGAGACTGCACCCGCATCCCGGGTACAACTTGGGTGGACTATGTCAATTACTTTAGCCGAGCCTTCGAGGGCTGGATCAAAGGAAGCAAGGTCACAACCTACGAACAACTGTTCAATCTTATGGTATGGGAGCATCTGTCGAACAATTGCTTCATTGAACTTCGCCAGCACCTCCTCGACAGCAAGTTAACGGATCCCCGGCAGCTCGCAGCCGAAGCAGACCGGTGGGAGATCACCAGAGTGAGTCGAAATGGGTCCTCCGAACAGAACAGGAACAACAATGGTCAGCACCGTCCCCGAGGAGGTGGAGGCCAAGGACGCGGAAGGAGCAACGCTCCGGTCACCCCCACTACCAGCACCACCCCCCCGGCCAACCGGGGCAGCACCCCAGCGCGACCGGGACATCGAGCCAATGTTACCTGCCATCGATGCCAACGAGTCGGACACTATGCAAACGACCCAAACTGCCCCCAGTACCAGAGCCCAAGACCCCGCCAAGTAGCCGCTGCTGCTCTGGGGGAGGAACAGATCTCAGAGGAACAAGAAGAATATGAACAGGAACACCAAGAATGGGAGCCAGCCGCCATGGCTCTCGCCTGCCTAGGGGGGAGAGACATGGTCCCGCGGGTCCCCCTACCCGCTAATACCCAGAAGTACAGCCAATGGGTGGGCATCAATGGACGCCGGGCTGAAGCCCTTCGTGACACTGGGGCCAGTGTAACAGCCGTCCGCTGTCACCTGGTGACCCCCGAACAATACTTACCAAACATTCTCTGCCCTGTACGTTCAGCCGATAACTCAGAAAGTCTGTGTCGGATGGCCTGCGTCCCCTTCGAATGGGGAGGGGTCTCCGGCATGTTGAAGGTGACGGTCCGAGATGATGCCCCCGTAGACTGCCTCCTGGGTAATGACCTGGAAAGCTCTCCATGGGCAGCAGTCGAACGAAAAGAGCACCTGGGGATGCTGGGCGTCCCGGACTGGGCGTGCGTCACCACCCGGTCCATGACCGCCCGTGCCAACACCCGCCCAGAGGAACTCGAATGGCCGGCGCCACCGCCTCCGGTCGCCCCCGCCGAAACCACCGACCGTGACGTCCCCCCCGAACCAGCTCAACCTCCAGACCTCGCTAACCTCGACCAGTGGCCTCAAGAGGGGGGGCCCACGCAAGAACAATTTCGCCAAGAACAAAAGACCTGTCCCTCCCTCGAGGGACTCCGCCAGCAAGCGCTAGCCCAAAGCGCAGGGGATACCTCCGGAACTCACTGGGTCTACTGGGACAATGATCTGCTGTACAGTGAGCAAAGAATCGCGGAGCTGGGGGCCAGTCGAGTCCTAGTGGTACCCCTCCGTTTTAGAGACTTTCTGCTAAACCTGGCCCACGATGTCCCCCTGGCAGGACACTTGGGTCAAGACAAAACCTATAGCCGCCTGGTGACCCACTTCTTCTGGCCCAAAATGAGGGACAATGTACACCAGCATTGCCGATCTTGCCCCACGTGCCAAGCCAGTGGGAAGAGCGGCCGCAAACTGAAAGCCCCCCTGCAACCTTTTCCCGTGGTCACCACCCCGTTCGAGAGGGTCGGAATCGATATCGTAGGGCCCCTGGACCCGCGCACAAAACAAGGCCATCGATTCATCCTGGTGCTAGTGGACCACGCCACCCGCTACCCGGAGGCTGTTCCCCTGCGGACTGTGACAGCCCCGGTAGTCGGCCGGGCTCTGATGGGGATCTTCTCCCGGGTGGGCTTCCCCCGGGAGGTCGTCAGTGACAGAGGCACGAACTTTATTTCGAAATATATGAAATCTCTCTGGCAACAGTGCGGGGTTACCTACCGGTTCACGACCCCCTATCACCCTCAAGGAAACGGACTCGTTGAGCGGTTCAACCGCCCGCTCAAAGGGATGATCGGGGGGTTGGAAGAGCCCCTCCGTCGCCAGTGGGATGTGCTGCTGCCGTGCCTCCTCTTCGCATATCGAGAGGTTCCCCAGAAGTCCCTGGGCTTCAGCCCATTTGAACTGCTATATGGACACCCCGTGCGCGGGCCGCTCAGCCTAGTTAAGGAAGGCTGGGAGATGCCCCCTCTAAAGAACCCACCAGATGTTTTCCGCTACCTCCTAACACTCCGCAACCAGACCCGGCGATTCCGAGAACTAGCAAAAGCCAACCTAGAGGCCAGTCAGGAGGACATGAAAAGGTGGTATGACCGGAATGCCTCCTCCATCGAATTTGAACCTGGGCAACAGGTATGGGTGATGTCCCCCACCGAACCCTGCGCCCTACAAGACAAGTGGACAGGGCCCTTCAAAGTGGTCGAGCGCAAGGGTCCGGCTACCTATCTCATCGACTTGGAATCTTCCCGGAACCCCCTCCGGGTCCTCCACGCTAACAGACTGAAACCGCACTTTGTACGGACAGAACTCAGCCTCCTGATGGCCACAGACAATGGGGCTGAAGAGGACTCCGAGCCCCTCCCGGACCTCCTACGAACGCGGGAGAAAGACGGTTCCGTAGATGGGGTCCGACTCTCAGAGGCCCTCACCCGAGAGCAACACCAGGAGTGCCAAGTGCTCCTGTCACAATTCGCCAGCCTGTTCTCCCTCACCCCAGGTGTCACTTCCTGGTGTACGCACGATGTGGACACTGGGGACAGCCCCCCTATCCGCCACCGGGCCTACCGCGTGCCAGATCGGGTACGGGCCTGCATCCAGGAGGAAGTAGCCAAAATGCTCACGCTCGGGGTCATCGAGCCCTCAGACAGCCCCTGGGCCAGCCCGGTAGTACTGGTCCCCAAAGCAGCTGCCCCCGGCACCACACCAGAACTCCGGTTCTGCGTCGACTACCGGGGCTTGAATGCGGTCACCAGGACAGACGCACATCCCATCCCCCGGGCAGATGAACTAATCGACCGCATGGGAGCTGCCCGCTACCTCAGTATCTTCGACCTGACGGCGGGCTACTGGCAAATCGGCCTCACACCCCGGGCACAAGAACGTTCTGCCTTTTCCACTCCCGATGGCCATTACCATTTCACAGTCATGCCCTTCGGCATGAAGAATGCCCCGGCAACATTCCAACGGCTCGTCAATCAGGTCCTGGCGGGGCTCGAAGGATTCAGCGCCGCCTACTTAGACGACATCGCTGTATACAGCAACCAGTGGTCCGAGCACCTCCACCACCTCCGAGCAGTGCTGCACGCCCTTCAGCAAGCTGGCCTCACGATCAAGGCCAGCAAATGTCAAATTGGGCAAGGGTCTGTAACCTACCTCGGGCACCAGGTGGGAAGCGGCCTGGTGGCCCCTCTGCAGCTAAAAATTGCCGCCATCCAGTCCTGGCAGCCCCCCATTACCCAGACCGAGGTACGAGCCTTCCTGGGCCTCACGGGCTATTACCGAAGGTTCGTGAAAGACTATGGTACTATCGCGAGGCCCCTCACAGAGCTCACGTCAAAAAATCAGCCCCAGAAAGTCAACTGGACCCCAGAGTGTCAAGCTGCATTTGAACAATTGAAAGCCGCCATGTGCTCCGCCCCTGTGCTCCAGGCCCCCGACTACAGCCGGGAGTTCATCGTCCAGACGGATGCCTCCGACCATGGCATTGGGGCAGTCCTGTCTCAAGTGAACACCGAGGGCCGTGATCAGCCGGTGGCCTTCATCAGCCGGCGACTCCTACCACGGGAACAACGCTGGAGCACCATAGAGAGGGAGGCCTTCGCGGTGGTATGGGCCCTCAAGAAGCTCCGGCCCTACCTTTTTGGCACACCCTTTCGGGTACAGACCGACCACCGACCCCTGCAGTGGCTGATGCAGATGCGGGGGGAAAACCCGAAGTTACTACGCTGGTCCATCTCCCTACAAGGGATGGACTTCACAGTTGAACATCGGCCTGGGCCAGATCACGCCAACGCAGATGGCCTGTCCCGGTTCTTCCGCCTCGACGAGAAGAGTCCCCAAGAGAATGGGTAACTCTCCCCGCCTTCAGCTGGGGGGGACGCATGTTGGACAGGCCACATGAAGGGCCGCTCTCCCCCGGCCCAACCAGGCCCGAACCAGCCACGCAAGTACCACACACCACCATTGCACGTCCACCGTCTCCGCAGGGACCCCTACACTCGAACCTGTTGACCGCGTAGGCCGACCCACTACCGGCCTGCGCGCCCATCCTGGGCGCCATCTTGGACACTCCACCACGAGGCCGCCTGGCCCCCGATCGACCTCAACCCTGGGCCTGGCCAGGCCTCAGACATTCCGGCACCAACATCCACCCAGGAGGTGAGCGGGCTACTTGGTCAGTCAATGGGAGCAAGAGGTGTCGATGGCTCTCCCCCGCCAAGTGCCGCTCGCCCATCGCCTCCCCGGGCGCTGGCTCCACCCCCCTGCTGGGTGTCTGAACCCCCTCATCCCGGACCTCCCGACCTCCAAGTGCGAGGGTCCGGACATCAAAGCACACCAGCCCTATAACTGGGGCAGCTCCAGAGCAGGACGGCAGTTGTATCTTGGAGTCGAGAGACGCAAAGAAGAACTCATCCTTGACGGACTACTGGCGCTGCCGTAGCTCTGTCTTGTGCACCCTCGTCTTGCCTGCTGGCGCTGCCGCGGCTTTGGGAACCACCCTATCCTTCATCGTCGTCGGGACCTGCTGGCGTGGCCGCGGACCGTTTGTAACCACCACCTTCATCGGGACCTGCTGGCTCTGCCACGGACCGTCGTCTTCCTTCATCCATCTCGGGACCCGCTGGCTCCGCCGCGGCCCGTTCATCTACACCACCGAGCTCGAGGATTGAGAGCTATTTCCATCTTTTTGGTAACAAGACTGTCCCGCTACCCTTTTCCCAAACAGAGACCAGAATAGAGGGGACCCCTGAGTCCAGACCTCCTTGTACCATTCTACCGTACTTAAAGAATTGCCTATAAAGTATCGTTGAACTTTATCATTGTGTGGTGTCCGTCTGTGGGGGGGAAGTTACTTGTCTGTACGATTCACTGGAGACGGCTCTCCCCGGAGACCTCTCCCCTTATCCTCGGCCGACCCTCCCGGTCCGTCTAACAGAGACTCATAGTTGCCCATTTCGTGAACGGCTTGTACAAAGCGAAACCAGAAAAACAGCGATTATTCCCGGCCTCCCACTTGACCAAATTGTGTGATCTTAGCCAAATATTTTATTTTACCAGTCTTCCTTTTGCTTCATTATCACATATGAAAGTATCTTGAAATATATGACTTCAGAATACTAGCTATTCAAAACTGTATTCTGTTTGATCTAACAGCCTATAAGGATCTGGGGCATAGACAGAGAGCACAAGAAAGCGGACTTGCCTCTTAGGTCACTAATGGCGCTGTCTTCAGAGTGCAAGCGGGACAAGAATGGGCTTAAAGAAACCAGGACGCTGATCCGTGTCCGCAAAAAGAAAGGAAAATATGATCACGGAAGGCGAAAACCCTCAATTGCGCTGGGGGAAGATTCACTGCCCCTTAATGTGGGCTCTAAAGGGCGATGCCGAAAAAAACGTAGCTGTGACTGTTTTTAGATATTGAGACAGCACAGCCGCCAAAGTGTCAGACGTGTTGAGCATTGCCTTCTGCCTGCATGCCACCAGCCCGTTGCATTGTGGGAGTTGCAGTTTTTCGTATAAATCCTGCAAGTGCGGGCTCTAGAATAAGAACGCACCAAGAGCTGGTGCCTAAAAAAGCAAGCCCTGCACGAGCTCTGGTGTGAACATGGGCTTCTATTGGAGTTCTCAAGGGCGTATTATCGAGCCCATTATTGCCGCTTTAGCTGCAGTTTTCTGCCGACAAAGCGGCGATAATTTTATCGCCGTTCCTTGATAATATGGCCCCAGGTTATTCACTAATCAGGAATGGCCGCCTCGGACCTCTATTTAGCTGCAGCACCAAGACGCCTGCGGGTATTCGTGCGCTTTACACGTCTTTATCACATCATCAAATCATATCAGTTCGACCCTTCTTTGATGAACAGAGGCGTGGCGCGTGTCGACAATAAATGCTTTGCTTTGTTTCTACAGAACTCTGCTGAAATTTTTTAGTTCTGGCCTTTGACTTCTAAAGCTTTCACATAACAATGAAAAGGTACACGTATTTGAACGCAACTTTATTTCGATGTTGCATCATTTTTACCCCGGTGACGCCATTCAGTTCATTTTTGGCAATGTTCTTGAATGTTTATCTGGCCCTAACCTGGAAACATTCAATGAACATTAAGTAAGGAGATCCATGTTTGTGAGCCTTGTGATTGCCTTTTCCTTCAAGGTGACTAATGGGATCTACTTAACGCAGCTTTAAAATAGGTGGACGGGTTCGATTGGCTGTTTATCTGTTTGGCCGTTTACTGATCGCCAGACTCGGGCAGCTTTATCAGTGTGTCGCGTCGCCCTCGCGCCAGGAAAGGGCGACAGAACACTAAAGTAAGATGTATCACCTTGCGTGGTCCTGCGTGGCGTGATATATCTGGAGTTACGCAACGCAGAGCTGATCTCGGCCCCAGGGAGGCGTTCCATGGGCGGAGCGTGGGTGTTTTGAATGCGGTAAAAGGCTCCGCCTCCCCTGGGGGGGTGCAATGAGGAGAAATATATTTATTTCTTCTCATTGTTTCCTTTTTGTAAGTGTCCTGCATTCTGCAGCACACGTAGAAAGAGGAAAATGCCTTTGAGGATTGTTGTTGTGGAAAAAGGTGACCCTTCCGGCACAAAAACAGTCCCGTCCACAACGCAGCTCCCTTACAACGCGACGCAAGGGTTCCTGCATTGGAGGAAGGCAGCCACAGGGGCAGCAGCGCAAGGAACGGGCAGGAATGAGCCATATTATGTTAAATACGGGTTGTTGCTGCGCTTTCCCTTTCACACAGCGCAGCGCAGCCCAACAAGGTGGTTCGCTGCGCTGCGTGAACGTTTGATAAATCTGCCCCTAGGTCACTTCTGCGATGCCAAAGAAGAGCAATACTCCTGTGATACCACTTTCTGCGATAAACTTATTGTGATGTCACATGCAAATTAAAGGTGGCTCATATCTTCCGTGTCGTCCTGCCTCGATATGAGGGCTGTAAGGATTGTATCTGCCTTTTGAGGTTTGAAAAGCCCACTCCTAAATAATGTTTGGAGACACTTTTGCAGGGGCGGCTCTAGGCTCATGGCGGCCCTGGGCAGGGAGGTAGCTAGGGGGCCCGAAAGAGGGGGTCCGGGCGGGGCGACCCCTGGCAGGGATTTGGCAGCCTCTCTAAGGGTGTTTGGAGTGGAACAGAGTCAGAGGCCGCTAAATCCCTGCCAGGGCGGCCACACAAATACGTATCCATCATCAGAGGATTATTATATTAAGGATATATATTGGCGTGGTGGCCCCTGGGGTTTGGCGGCCCGGTGCAGGTGCACAGCTTGCACATGCCTAAGGCCGCCCCTGACTTTTGTGGTGAATAACTGTTACTTACCTTCCCTGCAAGCGAGCGTCCTGAAGTCGAAGGGGCGTGAAGGACGCTCGTGCAAGGGCCCTTGAAGAACCCTCACAAGTTACCTCAAAGTCTCCTCCTCCTGTTCAATCCTGGATGGATAATCTGAACATTCTTGACAGTAAACCCACCATCCTTGGCACTGAACCCTGAGGTGTCCTCCAGATCCTCACCAGGGCCAAGAATGCACGCTTCCAACTGCGCCTTCTCCGGGAGCCGACGTTTCTTCCCTGAGCAAGACCTGAAATCTCTTGTCCAATCTGTGGTACTCTCTCCAGGCTGGACAACTGTGAGTCCCTCCTTGCAGACCTCCACAGGACCCACCAAGCTCCGTTTAAATCCACCCTCCACTCTGCTGCGCGTTTCGTCTACGGGGCCAAAACAAATGACCATAGCGCACTCGGGCTGGGAGCTTTGCGCTGGCTTCAGATTGAAGCCAGGACTATATACAAGACTGCGTGTATCACGCATAAAGCCGTTACATCCATCATGCATCCTTCACGCATCCCTCATGCACTGCTCATGCATCAGTCATGCACCGTTCATGTATTGCTCATGCATCGCTCATGCATCGCTCATGCATCACTCACAAATAGCTCATGCATCGATGATGCACCCCTCATGTACCGCTCATGTACCGCTCATGCATCGCTCATGCATCGCTCATGCATCGCTCATGCACCACTCATGCATCACTCATGCATTGCTGATGCATCGCTCATGCATCGATGATGTACCCCTCATGCACCGCTCATGCACCGCTCATGCATCGCTCATGCATTGCTGATGCATCGCTCATGCATCGATGATGTACCCCTCATGCACCGCTCATGCATCGCTCATGCATCGCTCATGCATTGCTGATGCATCGCTCATGCATTGCTGATGCATCGCTCATGCATCGATGATGTACCCCTCATACACCGCTCATGCACCGCTCATGCACCCCTCATGCACCGCTCATGCATCGCTCATGCATCGCTCATGCATTGCTGATGCATCGCTCATGCATCACTGATGTACCCCTCATGCATCGCTGATGTACCCCTCATGCATCGCTGATGTACCCCTCATGCACCCCTCATGCATCGCTCAAGCATCGCTCATGCATCGCTGATGCACCGCTCATGCATCGCTCATGCATTGCTCAAGCATCGCTCATGCATCGCTGATGTACCCTTCATGCATTGCTCATGCATCTCTCATGTACCACTTATGCACCGCTCATGTATCGCTCATGCATTGCTCATACCCTTCATGCATTGCTCATGCATCTCTCATGTACCACTTATGCACCGCTCATGTATCGCTCATGCATCGCTCATGCATTGCTCATGCATCGCTCAAGCATCGCTCATGCATCGCTCAAGCATCGCTCATGCATCGCTCAAGCATCGCTCATGCATCGCTCATGCATCGCTCATGCATTGCTCATGCATCGCTCATGCACCGCTCATGCATCACTGATGTACCCCTCATGCACCCCTCATGCATCGCTCATGTACCCCTCATGCATCGCTCATGCATCGCTCATGCACCGCTCATGCATCGCTGATGTACCCATCATGCACCCCTCATGCATCGCTCAAGCATCGCTCATGCATCGCTGATGCATCGCTCATGCATCGCTCATGCATCGCTCATGCATCGCTGATGTACCCCTCATGCACCGCTCATCCATCGCTCATGCATTGCTCATGCATCGCTCAAGCATCGCTCATGCATCGCTGATGCATCGCTCATGCATCGCTCATGCATCGCTCATGCATCGCTGATGTACCCCTCATGCACCCCTCATGCATCGCTCAAGCATCGCTCATGCATCGCTGATGCATCGCTCATGCATCGCTCATGCACCCCTCATGCACCGCTCATCCATCGCTCATGTACCCCTCATGCACCGCTCATCCATCGCTCATGCATCGCTGATGTACCCCTCATGCACTGCTCATGCATCGCTCATGCATCGCTCATGCATTGCTTATGTATCTCCTCATGCACCGCTCATGCACCCCTCATGCACCGCTCATCCATCGCTTATGCATTGCTCATGCATCGCTGATGTACCCCTCATGCACTGCTCATGCATCGCTCATGCATCGCTCATGCATTGCTTATGTATCTCCTCATGCACCGCTCATGCGTCACTCATGCATTGCTGATGTACCCCTCATGCACTGCTCATGCATCGCTCATGCATTGCTTATGTATCTCCTCATGCACCGCTCATGCATCACTCATGCATTGCTGATGCATCGCTCATGCATTGCTCATGTATCTCCTCATGCATCGCTCATGCATCGCTCATGCATCGCTGATGTACCCCTCATGCACCGCTCATCCATCGCTCATGCATTGCTCATGCATCGCTCAAGCATCGCTCATGCATCGCTCATGCATCGCTCATGCATCGCTGATGTACCCCTCATGCACCCCTCATGCATCGCTCAAGCATCGCTCATGCATCGCTGATGCATCGCTCATGCATCGCTCATGCACCCCTCATGCACCGCTCATGCATCGCTCATGCATCGCTGATGTACCCTTCATGCACCGCTCATCCATCGCTCATGTACCCCTCATGCACCGCTCATCCATCGCTCATGCATCGCTGATGTACCCCTCATGCACTGCTCATGCATCGCTCATGCATCGCTCATGCACTGCTCATGCACCGCTCATGCATTGCTCATGCATTGCTCATGCATTGCTCATGCTTTGCTCATGCACCGCTCAAGCATCGCTCATGCATCGCTCATGCATCGCTCATGCATTGCTCATGCATCGCTCATGCACCGCTCATGCATCGCTGGTGTACCCCTCATGCACCCCTCATGCATCGCTGATGCATCGCTCATGCATCGCTCATGCACCGCTCATGCATCGCTGATGTACCCCCCATGCACCCCTCATGCATCGCTCAAGCATCGCTCATGCATCGCTGATGCATCGCTCATGCATCGCTCATGCATCGCTGATGTACCCCTCATGCACCGCTCATGCACCGCTCATGTATCGCTCATGCATTGCTCATGCATTGCTCATGCATCGCTCATGCATTGCTCAGGCATCGCTCATGCATCGCTCATGCATTGCTCATGCATCGCTCATGCACCGCTCATGCATCACTGATGTACCCCTCATGCATCGCTGATGTACCCCTCATGCACCCCTCATGCATCGCTCAAGCATCGCTCATGCATCGCTGATGCATCGCTCATGCATCGCTCATGCATCGCTCATGCATTGCTCAGGCATCGCTCAAGCATCGCTCATGCATCGCTGATGCATCGCTCATGCATTGCTCAGGCATCGCTCATGCATCGCTCATGCATCGCTCATGCATCGCTGATGTACCCCTCATGCATTGCTCATGCATCTCTCATGTACCACTTATGCACCGCTCATGTATCGCTCATGCATTGCTCATGCATTGCTCATGCATCGCTCATGCACCGCTCAAGCATCGCTCATGCATCGCTCATGCATCGCTCATGCATTGCTCATGCATCGCTCATGCACCGCTCATGCATCACTGATGTACTCCTCATGCACCCCTCATGCAACGCTCAAGCATCGCTCATGCATCGCTCATGCACCGCTCATGCATCGCTGATGTACCCCTCATGCACCCCTCATGCATCGCTGATGCATCGCTCATGCATCGCTCATGCACCGCTCATGCATCGCTGATGTACCCCCCATGCACCCCTCATGCATCGCTCAAGCATCGCTCATGCATCGCTGATGCATCGCTGATGCATCGCTCATGCATCGCTCATGCATCGCTGATGCACCGCTGATGCATCGCTGATGCATCGCTGATGCACCGCTCATGCATCGCTCATGCATCGCTCATGCATCGCTCATGCATCGCTGATGCACCGCTCATGCATCGCTCATGCATTGCTCATGCATCGCTCATGCATCGCTGATGTACCCCTCATGCACCCCTCATGCATCGCTCGAGCATCGCTCATGCATCGCTGATGCATCGCTCATGCATCGCTCATGCACCGCTCATGCACCCCTCATGCATCGCTCAAGCATCGCTCAAGCATCGCTCATGTATCTCCTCATGCATCGCTCAAGCATCACTCATGTATCTCCTCATGCACCGCTCAAGCATCGCTCATGCATTGCTGATGTACCCCTCATGCACCGCTCATGCATCGCTCATGTACCCCTCATGCACCGCTCATGCATCGCTCATGCATTGCTCATGCATCGCTCATGCATAGCTCATGTACCCCTCATGCACCGCTCATGCATCGCTGATGTACCCCTCATGCACCGCTCATGCACCGCTCATGCACCGCTCATGCACCGCTCATGCATTGCTCATGCACCGCTCATGCATCGCTCATGTATCTCCTCATGCATCGCTCATGCATCGCTCATGTATCTCCTCTTGCACCGCTCAAGCATCGCTCATGCACCGCTGATGTACCCCTCATGCACCGCTCATGCATCGCTGATGTACCCCTCATGCACCGCTCATGCATCGCTCATGTACCCCTCATGCACCGCTCATGCATCGCTCATGTACCCCTCATGCACCGCTCATGCACCGCTCATGCATCGCTCATGCACCGCTCATGCATTGCTCATGCATCGCTCATGCACCGCTCATGCATCGCTCATGCACCGCTCATGCATTGCTCATGCATCGCTCATGCATCCCTGATGTACCCCTCATTTTTTTTTTGTCACATATGTTTTTATTGCAGGTAATAAATGTTGACACATTATTGGCACCTTATATTTAGGGAAAAACCATGAGGATGTCAATAGTATCAGCACTATACACGGCCATTCAGCCCACAACCCGGGGGTCGGGCGGCGTGTGCCATTGGTCCACAGGTAACATTTCTCCATTCCAGTAAAGTGCAACAGGTGAAAAGAATAAAACTCGTCTACTTTTCTAAACAACCCAACAAAACACCCCCCTCCCCTTTCCCCAATCAGTGTCATCCCCCCAGAGGAGGTAATTGCTAATTGCAGTTGTACATCAGTCTAGTGCCCACGGAAACCGAGAGCGCTCCAACTCCTCTTTCCCCCTCCCTCCACCCCCCTCGTCATCGGCAGAGTATCGTATGGTCAATCAGTTCGTGAGAAGAGACTTAGATCTCCTTCGGGGGTCACGCCATTTATCACCTGTAGGACCAACTCGCGCCTTCCAGTGTCTGGTGATTTCCCGTTTGGCAAGAAGCAACCCTAAATCTATAAACGTATTAGTAATCTTATGCTTAGGGGTATGCGGAAACCAGTGTAGGATCCCTACAGCTGCGTCTATCTGTAACGATCGACCTGTCACTTCAGCTAGTGTTTCTCTCACAAACGACCAGTAGTTAGTCAGCATAGGACAGGACCACAGCATGTGCAAAAGGTCCGCTCCGTCCGCCCTGCATCTAGGGCATGCCGCGGTCTCCAGGTCGAAGTATTTCTGCAGCTATCGCTGATGTACCCCTCATGCACCGCTCATGCATCGCTCATGCATCGCTCATGCATCGCTCATGCATCGCTCATGTATCTCCTCATGCATCGCTCATGTACCCCTCATGCACCGCTCATGCATCGCTCATGCATCGCTCATGCATCGCTCATGCATCGCTCATGTATCTCCTCATGCATCGCTCATGTATCTCCTCATGCATCGCTCATGTATCACTCATGCATCGGCCATGCACCGCTCATGCACCGCTCATGCACCGCTCATGCATCGCTCATGCATCGCTCATGCATCGCTCATGTACCCCTCATGTACCGCTCATGCACCGCTCATGCATCGCTCATGCATCGCTCATGCATCGCTCATGCATCGCTCATGTACCCCTCATGTACCGCTCATGCATCGCTCATGCACCGCTCATGCATCGCTCACACACCGCTCATGCATCGCCCATTCATCGCTTATGTACCCCTCATGCACCGCTCATGCATCGCTCATGCATCGCTGATGTACCCCTCATGCACCGCTCATGCATTGCTGATGTACCCCTCATGCACCGCTCATGCACCGCTCATGCATCGCTCATGCATCGCTCATGCATCGCTCATGTACCACTCATGCACCGCTCATGCATTGCTGATGTACCCCTCATGCACCGCTCATGCACCGCTCATGCATCGCTCATGCATCCCTCATGCACCGCTCATGCATCGCTCATGCATCGCTCATGTACCACTCATGCACCGCTCATGCATCGCTGATGTACCCCTCATGCACTGCTCATTCATCGCTCATGCATTGCTCATGCATCGCTCATGTACCCCTCATGCATCGCTCATGCATCGCTGATGTACGCCTCATGCACCGCTCATGCATCGCTGATGTACCCTTCATGCACCGCTCATGGATCGCTGATGTACCCCTCATGCACCGCTCATGCATCGCTCATGCATCGCTCATGCATCGCTCATGCATCGCTCATGTACCCCTCATGTACCCCTCATGCATCGCTCATGCACCGCTCATGCATCCCTCATGCATCCCTCATGCACCGCTCATGCATCGCTCATGCACCGCTCATGCATCGCTCATGCATCGCTCATGCATCGCTCATGCATCGCTCATGTACCCCTCATGTACCCCTCATGCATCGCTCATGCACCGCTCATGCATCCCTCATGCATCCCTCATGCACCGCTCATGCATCGCTCATGCACCGCTCATGCATCGCTCATGCATCGCTCATGTACCACTCATGCACCGCTCATGCATCGCTCATGCATCGCTGATGTACCCCTCATGCACTGCTCATTCATCGCTCATGCATTGCTCATGCATCGCTCATGTACCCCTCATGCATCGCTCATGCATCGCTGATGTACCCCTCATGCACCGCTCATGCATCGCTGATGTACCCTTCATGCACCGCTCATGGATCGCTGATGTACCCCTCATGCACCGCTCATGCACCGCTCATGCATCGCTCATGCATCGCTGATGTACCCCTCATGCACCGCTCATGCATCGCTGATGTACCCTTCATGCACCGCTCATGGATCGCTGATGTACCCCTCATGCACCGCTCATGCACCGCTCATGCATCGCTCATGCATCGCTGATGTACCCCTCATGCACCGCTCATGCATCGCTGATGTACCCTTCATGCACCGCTCATGGATCGCTGATGTACCCCTCATGCACCGCTCATGCACCGCTCATGCATCGCTCATGCATCGCTGATGTACCCCTCATGCACCGCTCATGCATCGCTGATGTACCCTTCATGCACCGCTCATGGATCGCTGATGTACCCCTCATGCACCGCTCATGCATCGCTGATGTACCCTTCATGCACTGCTCATTCATCGCTCATGCATTGCTCATGCATCGCTCATGTACCCCTCATGCACCGCTCATGCATCGCTGATGTACCCCTCATGCACCGCTCATGCATCGCTGATGTACCCCTCATGCACCGCTCATGCACCGCTGATGCATCGCTCATGCACCGCTCATGCATCGCTGATGTACCCCTCATGCACCGCTCATGCATCGCTGATGTACCCCTCATGCACCGCTCATGCACCGCTGATGTACCCTGTTGGACTTGGCCCTTCTGGCAGGTTCACCCCTAAACTTTTGCTTTTTAATTGTGACCTGGTGTTAGTGATTTTTGGTTTCTGTGCACTTTACCACTGTGTCCCAGGGTAAAGTGCGTGCGTGTGTGAGATTGGCCTGCCCTCCCATAGGAATGCATGGGGAATGTATTTGTCCCTGGTAGTTCCTGATGTGTGGGGAGTGCAGGGTCGAGTTTGGTATGTGCGGACTCGTGTGATTAAATGCTGCGCGATGGTGTGTGCAGCGTGATTGTGTCTAGTGTGGAAGTGCCACTTCTAGAAGTTGGCATGTCTGTGTAAATTATGTGAATTGGCTGTCTGGCTTGTGATTGGCTGGAGCTGGCTGGTGAGCCTGGCTCCAGGAAGTCAGGATGGGTCTGCCCCGGTGGTGAGTGGAGAGATCTGCATGATTAATGTGAGGGAGGAGTGCACCTGGGACCTGAATAGGGCTGGGCTTTCCCCCCACAATGCTGGATCCGCCCCCTGTGGTGCGACTGATGACCCTGACCCATACTGTGAATAGGCAGAGGGGCTGCGCAAAACAAAGTGCTCAAGAACCAGTTGTATCTGGTTCGCCCCTTGCCTGCATCCATGTAGGCAAAGGGATTTGTATGTATAAAAAGGGGATGTGACCCCTTGAAAAATGTTCTTCTCCAGATCCTAATCTGAGGGGGCCTGCTGCTGCTGGGCGCCAGGAGGACCGCCACTGGGGACTGCCTCCCTGCCTGGAGGGCCCTGTGAGCTGGCCCTGGGCCCAGCCTTTGCCCCCCCTTGCCTTCCTAAGGACGGCTCCAGAACTTTTGCCTGCCAAGCGCCTGGGACTGCAAACACAACAGTGATGGACAGAATGTGGATCAATGTCACACATTCACCCCAGTCCAAAGATCTGGGCCCAAATCCATCGTTTTTCCACTCCACACCACCCTGTGTTAGACAATGGCGATATGCAAATCAGCACTGACCCTGTGCCCCATGGGAACATGGGAACAGTCCAGTCCGAACTACAAAAGCCATGTCCTTCCCAGAACGGAATCAAGCATCCGAGGACCGGCCCGGTTTCGAGGTAACACCTCTCATCAGCCCGGCTAGCTTGACTCCAGTGGTGTGGAGTGCCTGGGACTCACGTCTGAGCATCCCCAGTACACTTAGAGCGGTAACTGCAAACACAACAGTGATGGACAGAATGTGGATCAATGTCACACATTCACCCCAGTCCAAAGATCTGGGCCCAAATCCATCGTTTTTCCACTCCACACCACCCTGTGTTAGACAATGGCGATATGCAAATCAGCGCTGACCCTGTGCCCCATGGGAACATGGGAACAGTCCAGTCCGAACTACAAAAGCCATGTCCTTCCCAGAACGGAATCAAGCATCCGAGGACCGGCCCGGTTTCGAGGTAACACCTCTCATCAGCCCGGCTAGCTTGACTCCAGTGGTGTGGAGTGCCTGGGACTTACGTCTTGTGTTTGCAATTACTGCTCTAAGTGTACTGGGGATGCTCAGACGTGAGTCCCAGGCACTCCACACCAATGGATTCAAGCTAGCCGGGCTGATGAGAGGTGTTACCTCGAAACCGGGCCGGTCCTCGGATGCTTGATTCCATTCTGGGAAGGACATGGCTTTTGTAGTTCGGACTGGACTGTTCCCATGGGGCAACAGGGTCAGCGCTGATTTGCATATCGCCATTGTCTAACCCAGGGTGGTGTGGAGTGCAAAAAAACGATGGATTTGGGCCCAGATCTTTGGACTGGGGTGAATGTGTGACATTGATCCACATTCTGTCCATCACTGTTGTGTTTGCAGTTACTGCCAAGCGCCTGGGAGCGCTTTATTTACACTGTGCTGGGAGCGCTTCTACTTTTAACTGCAGCCCGGAGCTGCGATCGACTTTCCGAGGGATTCCCCAGCGTGGGGATCCCCCCCTGCCTTTTGATTATCGGCACGGGTGCCCACCCCACTCATTGCCGTGTTTCTCGGTATTTAGGGTAGCCCTAGCGGGTCCACCCCATGTTGAAATCCCCGCCAGCGGCCCAGAGAGGGCCATTTCCCGGTGGTTGCTGTTGTGAGGGGATCGCCGCGCTGTGATCGGCTGCAGCGTTGGGCGTCCCCTAGCAATCCAGGGGCTCGACCGGAAGTGGTAGGAGGCCGGGCAAAGGCTCAAGGTCGGGGCTCCCGTACCGGGAGAAAGTCCCGCGTCACCCTGAGAAAGGAGAGTGCTGCCTCGAGGGAGAGGAGCAGCACGACTGGAGGCAGGAAGTTGTAAGACGTCCTACCAGCAGGGCTCCCGCAGCCGCGGTGTGAGCCCTGCATGCGCTGAAGGACGTCTCTGCCCGCAGGGTCCCAAGGAGAAAGACCCACCCGGAGGACCACCCGAGGAGTCCCGCGACACCGGTGAGTGTGGGTGTCTCGAGGCAGGGGCCAGCTCCAACGTGTAGGGACATTTTGTAGTAAGTGCATGAAAGGCTCCAGCACGATTTGGGGTCCCGTGTTCCTGTGTAGAGAGGGGGGCATCGGGGCACATTGCCAGTGCCCGCCCCCTCCCCCCCAGTGGTGCTGGTTACGTTTTGAGAGGCCCGAGCTTCTCCCGCATTTCTGGGCGGCCCCGTGGGGCAGCGGGCCGCCAAAACACTTCCAGGGGCATTTCTGCTTTAAAGGCTCCTGGGCCTTTGGTTATTTCGAGTCCCCCGAGCGGGACTCCAACGTCGGGGATATTTTGTTTAGAGCCCCGTGGCTCCCACTTCCTTGAGGGCATTTCGGGAGGTAGAGCTGCCCTGGCTGGCAGAGGGTCACTCCCCCCAGTTGGCAGCAGTGTGATTTTGAGCCCAAGAAGCTCCAGGGGGCATTTTGGTTCTCGAGCCAACGAGGCTCCAACATATGGCCGCATTTTGTTAATTGGAGCCTGCGAGACTCCCACGTGGTTGGGGCCCAGTTGTGCCAGAGCCCAAGAGGCTCCCACGTTGTTCTTGGGCCCTACTGTTCTTTCTAGAGCCCGAGAGAGAGCCAGGGGGCACGCTGGTGCCAGGCTCAGTCCTACAGCTGCCCAGCACTTAGTGGGCAGCTGCTACGTTTAGGAACCTCTTGCGCACTCTGCTTTGGATGCCTGCGCAGCCTGCCCTGACTCTGCTGGACACAGGGCGTTTCAGCCCCTGAGAGGTCCATTGGCCTGGGGACAATTTATGTGTCTATGCCTGTGGGATATTTTGCGCAAATGTGATACCTGCCTAATGTAATTGCTGCATCATGTGTAATGTCTTTGTGCCTATACCTCTGAATGTATGGTGATGCTTAGGAGGTTGTTTTTCCTAGTATAGTGGTGCTAGTGAGTTCATGGTTCCCTG
Organism: Lissotriton helveticus; assembly: GCF_964261635.1. Taxonomy (NCBI): domain Eukaryota; kingdom Metazoa; phylum Chordata; class Amphibia; order Caudata; family Salamandridae; genus Lissotriton; species Lissotriton helveticus. Next base: position 7,295,680 of record NC_136067.1, on the reverse strand, counting down.
CGTGATATTTTCATAAGATGGTTAGGGTTGCGTAGGTGGTACTTACCTCTTACCAGTGGTTACTGGTTGTGTGCTCTAGTTTCTATTTTGTGCTACAGGTATTATTGTTCTACGTGCTAAGCGCTATTCCTACAAGTATTCTATTTCTAAAAGTGTTACTTCTAAAAGTGCCTATTCCTGACAGTGGTCCAGGTGGCCCTGTCCTGTACATATCCCTTGCAAATTCTGCCCGTGCCCGTTGGCACATTGTAAAGTGTGTGTTTATTATCTAATGTGTTTTGGTGTAATACAAAGGCAATTTTTATATATAACCTTGTGTGGAGTTTCCTTTGTGGTGGGCCTTGGGTGTTGTTGCTGGGTGCGTGCGCAAACGCTTAACTTACATTGCCTCCGGGATAAGCATTACTGCTCGTGTCACGTTGCCAAGGGGGTGAGCAGGGGTTATCTTTGGCGTGTGACTTCCTTGCGCTGACTTAGAGTGGTGGTTTCTGCCTGGCTTTGGCGCAAGCCTCAGCCAGCCGGAATCCCATTTCTAACATACCCCTCATGCACTGCTCATGTCTTGCTCATGTAACCCTCATGCACCGCTCATGTGTCTCCTCATGCACCGCTCATGCACCGCTCATGCATCGCTCATGCACCGCTCATGTGTCTCCTCATGCACCGCTCATGCACCGCTCATGCATTGCTCATGCACCGCTCATGCATTGCTCATGCACCGCTCATGCACCGCTCATGCACCGCTCATGCACCGCTCATGCATCGCTCATGCACCGCTCATGCACCGCTCATGCATCGCTCATGCACCGCTCATGTGTCTCCTCATGCACCGCTCATGCACCGCTCATGCACCGCTCATGCATCGCTCATGCATCGCTCATGCACCGCTCATGTGTCTCCTCATGCACCGCTCATGCACCGCTCATGCATCGCTCATGCATCGCTCATGCATCGCTCATGCACCGCTCATGTGTCTCCTCATGCACCGCTCATGCATCGCTCATGCATCGCTCATGCACCGCTCATGTGTCTCCTCATGCACCGCTCATGCATTGCTCATGCACCGCTCATGTGTCTCCTCATGCACCGCTCATGTGTCTCCTCATGCACCGCTCATGCACCGCTCATGCACCGCTCATGCACCGCTCATGCACCGCTCATGTCTTGCTCATGTAACCCTCATGCACCGCTCATGTGTCTCCTCATGCACCGCTCATGCACCGCTCATGCACCGCTCATGCATTGCTCATGCACCGCTCATGTCTTGCTCATGTAACCCTCATGCACCGCTCATGTGTCTCCTCATGCACCGCTCATGCACCGCTCATGCATTGCTCATGCACCGCTCATGCACCGCTCATGCACCGCTCATGCACCCCTCATGCATTGCTCCAGAGTTTGCAGCACAGCTGGTGGCAGCGGTAATTTGCAGGAGGCTGACTGAGCAGCGGGGAAGGAACAGAGAGCTCTTCCATTTAAAGCTCACGGGGGAGCAGAGAAGGCAGACGCGGCCATAATTCAGGGGCAGCTCCAGACAGTGATGAGAGGGAACTTTAATGAGCTGAGACAGGGGTGCAAGAAGCAGGGAATTCATAGTGAAGGCGCAAACGAGCACCGCTCTCAGGGTGAGAATCACCTCCAGGGGCTCTCTGGCAGGAGACAGCGCAGGCTTAGAGAGGCAGGGGGGCTGGGGCTGCACAGTCCTTGCAAGGGCTTACCAGGCACTCAGAGCCTGGGTGGGGGGCTGAGGGTGAGAGCCAGGAGGGGGGCGGAGCAATGGAAGAAAGGGGGCAGACGCGGCTGGAAGCCTGCTGCTTGGCGCTGGAGTCTGCATGGACTGAGCTGACACCCCCCCAGCCCTCCTCATCTGTCCTGGAACTGAAGGCAGTGGAACGGAGAGCCTTTAATGGGGGCATCCAGCTTTCAGGGCTGCTACCCCTCAGAATGAAGGGGGGCTACTCTGTGAGCAGGTGGAGTAGCCCTGGGTCAGTCTGGCCTGGAAGAGACCGCCTTTATGTACTTCATTTGGTATCAAAACATAGGTTTTGAGGGTCAAGTAGTCTTATCGAGACCAAATATAACTCCCCAGAGAAACCCTTCTGCCATTTTCCAAAATGGCGGCTCAATAGTGAAGTGTTTTAGCCATCCTATTGGTAATTTACTTTAACATTGTTTTTGCTTTAGGTTTTCGGTCAATTCAAATTTGTAAACATGAGCGAAGCAGGTGGTAGCGGGGTCTTTGCCTCCTGACAGAGTGCTGCTAACTACAAAATCTGAGGATTCCTTCAACAAAGAAAAATGTGCCACATGCCAAACTAATCTGAAAGAAAGGCGAACATCAACTGCAGCTGGACCGAAGAGAGTTTGAGATGCTGCAGCAATGCAGTAAGACGAAGTTCACAAAAGATTGAAACTGATGGGTGAAGAGGGGCAAATATTTTATCATTGTAACAACAAGCTCTAAAAGTCGTTTACAATTGAAAAAAGCCTGGAAAAATTATCAAAAAAGAGCAGAAACCAGTGAATCACAACAAGAATCAGCCTTCTGAGAAAGCGACAACAACCAAACCCAATGTTCATCGACTTAGAAGATCGATGGCTGCCGTTCGTCCACCTCCGACAACTGATCAGAAAGCAGAGGATCATCAATGTGTTACTGTGGTTTGGCGAGAATGACCCCCTATGGTGTTCTCATCCGTTTTGACCCCTAAAATTCTTGCAGCCAAAATGTGATCAAAGGATGCAGGAAAATCAGCAGGGGCCATTTTAAGAAACATCCTGAAATATTTAGATTTTGGACTTAATGACAAATTCTGGGATGCCCCAGAGCTCCACAGATCACAGGAGTCAACAAAAATGCCTGATGTTGTAGTAACCTTCTTAACGTCACTGTTTAATATCAGCAAAGCAAGAAGTTTACAAATTAAAGTTCTTGAGTTCGGAACAGAAGCCGACAACACTGGTGACGCTTTGTAGGTATAAGGGAAGAAGTGGAAGACAATCCCATGAACTCGAAGGCTTATGATCTGCAGATGTACGGTCTTTTCCAAATCATGGTTGATGAATCACGGCAAAAAGATAACTCCATTACACATGAAGACTGCCCATGCAATCTATTGCAAGTGCAAAAGTAGAGCGCTAAGCCCTTCACTGAATAGGATTGGTGCATCAACAAGGTATAATGACATAGAACGGAGCAGGAACTTGTTAGCAGCTCATGCTGTAAAATCTTGTGAAACCGACAGCTACTTCCAAGTCACTCTACCAGAAAGGATTTCCAATTGCTGCCCTTGATCATTTTGATTGTGAAATCAGCGTTTCTTTGTCTGGAATATCCTGCACACATGATACTGCCGTGGTGCTTTTTCAAGACGGTACCAATGAAGCAGCTGCTGGAAAACAACCTGTGTCAGCTGGAGGCAGAAACAAATGAAGATGCAAATTTATAAGCCAACTGCCTTTCAACGTGTGCAAAATCACTACAAGCCATTAACACGTCCCAGTCTGCCAGAACGTTTCAAAGTAGCTGAGGACACGGATCTTCTTGTACCTGATGCTGCGGTCCGCAAAGCTGATGTAACTGAATTTATCGTATCGCTTATTCGGTGTGGACCGAAGGATGAAGAAAAGCTAGTTCGTCCGTGGGATGCAATTCATGATCTGATCTCCCAGAATATGGTCCCACTGAAGAAGGTTGGGTTTTTACCAGTAATACCATCTAAAGTTACAAACTACGCAACTCTAAAACAGTTGCAAAATGTGCGAACTGAGCTTGAAGGCCAAGCCTATGCGGCCAACTATACGCCATGAAGGTGTTTTCCCGATTATAACTGACCTTATTCTGAGCAATCCAGTAGAATTTGATGATGTTTATCCAACGAAGGGCGTCTTCCATATGACAAAAGTTGTGTTGCGGTGTGCAGGAGGTTATCTCAGGGGATGTGGCATGGACGATGCACTTATGGAGGCTGAAATCTTTGGAAGCAAAACTGTCCAGTCAGTATTGAGCTGAACTCATTGTGTTCGTTATCATCATATCTGAGGCTATAGAAACAATACATTGGAACGCTTTGAATGAATGAATGAGCTTTTATAAAGCGCATGGCTACCAAAGGCCTCCCAGCGCTACAAGACACACCCAAACCAGAAATAGTGACACGATCAAGCAAACAAAAAAGTTTTAAGGAATTTTTGGAAGCGAAGATGGTTAGCCTCAAGAGGGATAAAATCTGGTAGTTGATTCCACCTTTGAGCAGAAATAACAGAAAAGAGACGACCCCCAGTCCGGGCTCGATTAAATCTCGGGACAATGGCAAGATGTTTCGACTCAGAGCGAAGGGTAAGTGGAGAAGTGTGGCTCAATGGTTAGAAGCGGCAGACCTTGATGCGGACCTCTGGCCCGGGACCAGGGTTCGATTCCCGCCTCGGCGGGTCTCGAGCTCAAATCTCCTTGGACCTGATATTCTCGCCTCAGTGCCTAATCTAAGCATGGGTCCCACGCTGCGACTCTGGGCAATAGCTTGCTTAATCTCCACGTCGGCCCCAGCAGCGCAGGGGATGCCTGGCTTCACCTTGGGGGTGCCCAGGAGTGGACACTTCACATGGAAAGCCAGGAAGGGTTCCTCTGTGGTATGAATACAGCGCTACGAGGCCTGAGGGTAGAAGTGCGCTATATAAATACAATTCATTTCATTTCATTCATTTCTTCTAGGGACATATGAAGAAATGATAGATTGAAGAACCGGAGGCATGTTAGCCGTTGGTGATTTGTGGACGATGCATACGGCCTTAAATTGAACTCTTTTGTCCACTGGCAGCCAATGCAGTGCCCTAATATGCGGCTTAGCTGATTCTCTGTTGTGAGCATGCATCAAAAGTCGTGCCGCACAATTTTGGACTGTTTGAAGTTTTTTTATTGTCAAACAGGAGGAGCCCAGGTAAAGCACGTTGGCATAGTCAAGCCTTGATAAAATCAAGGCTTGAACCAGGAGTTTCCTGGAATTAAAAGGCAAGAGGGGCAGGATCCTCCTAATCCTCTTAAGCATGCCATAACATGAGCCCGCAACCCTGGATGCCTGAGTCTTAAAGCTCAAATTATGATCAAGCCAAACTCCCAGGCTTTTAACTTGGCCTTTGGGAGTGGGCATATCTCCCGTACATTTCGGCCAAAGGGAGTCCTTATCCAAACCACTAGTCTTTCCCAGAAACATCGACTCAGTTTTAGCTGAATTCAGTTTAAGGAAAGAAAAGTCCATCCAAGACGAAACTTTCTCTAGGCAATTAGCCAGGATGAACTTATTGTTGTTCATCAGATTGAGGCACACAATAAGCTGAGTGTTGTCAGCGTATGTGACAATCTTAATCTCAAACGGCTCAACAATCTCAGCTAAGGGGCGCATATAGACATAAAAAAGTGTGGGCTCAGTGAGGAACCCCACACTGTAATGGCATCCAGTCGGAAGTGGCGTTGTTCTCAAACACAAGGAATGAGCGATCGGCAAGGAAAGACTCCTGCCATTTATATAAAAGGCCCGTCACTCCAATCTCTCCGAGTCTTACCAGCAGGAGCTGGTGATTGACCGTGTCGAAGGCTGCGCTGAGATCAAGTAAAAGGATTTTCTTGGCCTCCTCGACAACAAATAACAGGGCGGTTTCGGTACCCTGTTGGGGCCTAAAGCACGTTTGAAAGGGGTGAAGGCAATGATTTTCCTCCAGAAAATCCGAAAGCACAGAATTTACATGCCTTTCGCAAATTTAGGCAATCCCAGGAAGAAGCGATATTGGTCGATAGTTAGAAAGGACTCTGGGGTCCAGAGAGGGCTTCTTCAAAAGGGCTTTAACCCTAGCCTTTTTCCAATGGGAGGGGATGATCCCGGAAGAGAAAGAACTGTTAACTAGATCTAAAAAGACTGGGGCGACCAAATTAAACACCTGATAGAGAATGCGGGGGGTGCTGCATCACTAGGGGAGACAGATTTTAGACGCTCTGGGACAAGAATGACAAATGAGGTTTTGTATCTCTTATCGCAGAAGTGAACAAGGCACAGGGTGCACTTCATTCAAAGGGCATAATGCAAAGCCAGACAATGTCCAATACACTCAGTTTAAAATCAGAAAACCTGAAAACCAAAATCATCAAAGAATGTGAAGAAAAATCAGAACTTTGCAAGTACTTGGTAAATGTTTTACACTTGGTAGCTCTAGTGAAAAACTTGGTACATGGTGCTCAGGAAGGCAATTGGAAGCTGCACGTGAAGACTGTGGAGTCACTGATTACTGTGTTGCATGAATTTAATTGCATAAACTACCTGAGAGATGAGTCCTGGTATATGGAAATTGAGCCCGATTCACAGAACTAAGTTAAGACGAAATCCTAAACTTACTATCATTTTGGTATTCACAGAAGGCACTTACTCATTAATGAGTAAGTGCCTTCTGTGAATACCAAAATGAGTAAGTGCCTTCTGTGAATACCAAAATGAGTAAGTCCCTTCTGTGAATACCGAAATGAGTAAGTGCCTTCTGTGAATACCAAAATGAGTAAGTGCCTTCTGTGAATACCAAAATGAGTAAGTGCCTTCTGTGAATACCAAAATGAGTAAGTGCCTTCTGTGAATACCGAAATGAGTAAGTGCCTTCTGTGAATACCAAAATGAGTAAGTGCCTTCTGGGAATACCGAAGTGAGTAAGTGCCTTCTGTGAATACCAAAATGAGTAAGTGCCTTCTGGGAATACCGAAATGAGTAAGTGCCTTCTGTGAATACCAAAATGAGTAAGTGCCTTCTGTGAATACCGAAATGAGTAAGTGCCTTCTGTGAATACCGAAATGAGTAAGTGCCTTCTGTGAATACCGAAATGAGTAAGTGCCTTCTGTGAATACCGAAATGAGTAAGTGCCTTCTGTGAATACCGAAATGAGTAAGTGCCTTCTGTGAATACCGAAATGAGTAAGTGCCTTCCGTGAATACCAAAATGAGTAAATGGTAGTAAGTTTAGGATTTTGTCTTGAGTTAGTTCTATGAATCGGGCCCAGAGTGAAGAAGCTAGAGGCTGAAAAACCAAACAGCTACAGAAAATTGATCCAAAGACATTTTGTGGTGAAAGACAGAGAGGGAAGATTCAAAGCTGAGGCTCCAGATATGAAGCTAGAATGGACGATCCGGACATCAAAGAACAGCTCTAAGGGAATTGTTGGTCAGACAGGTAAAGGTGAATGTGTTGCTCAATGGAAGCTAGTTTACCATGAATCCCTTGCTATTTGCAATGTTTTCAGAGAGATGACAAATTCAAAATGAGTGGACTATGGTGAAACCATGAACTTGTGGAAAAGAAAGGGGAATGTTTGAATAAACAAATTGACAGCCATCTTCAATTCGTGCAGCAGCAAGGAAACCCCAATGAAATGACCGAGCCTGCGAGTCTACACTACTTCGGGACCAGACAATGTGTGGATAACGATATAAAGACACGTCTACTAGATGTCCTGGAACATGGATCAAAACTATACGCAGAACAGAAGCAGGAGAGATTCGTATTGAAAGAGAAAAAGCTATTTGGCATGAACACTGAAGTTAAACTTCCACGCTTTAACTTACACAGTAAGAGTTTCGTCCAACCAGCTACTACAAAACAGGTTACAAAAAAACAATGAAATACGTAGAGAGATGTAGGCTGCAAAAGAAAGGAGTGAATTTATCAAGGACCTTCGGCCGCATGGTCTTCTTCCAACAAACGCATTATTCGATGGAGAGGCTGCAACCAAACCAGTGAAGCACAAACACATACATGAGCTCAAAAAAATGTCACCTGAGAATTTCAAAAAGGTGTCCTCATTGAAAACTGTTCTTGTCGTGGCTATATGTCACAATTGCAAATGGTCAGGATACCGTCCATTCAAAACTTCGGCGAGATCGTTCAGAGTATTGTACAGATATCCATGTCAGTGTGCACCTTGCAAGAACTACACATTGTCTTTGACAGTTATCTTGAACTATCTGTCAAAGAATCTGAGAGCAGTGGAATCAATCAATCAATCAATCAAGGACATTTATAGAGCGCACTACCTACCCGGAGGGTCTCAAGGCGCTTGGGGGGGGGGGGGGGTGCTGCTACTGCTCGAACAGCCAGGTCTTGAGCTTCTTCCTGAAGGAGAGGTGGTCTTGGGTCAGGCGCAGGTCGGGAGGGAGGGAGTTCCAGGTCTTGGCGGCCAGGTGGGAGAAGGACCTTCCTCCTGTTGTCGTTCTTCGGATGCGGTGGACGGCGGCGAGGGCGTGGCTGGCTGATCGGAGGTGGCGTTTGGGAGCGTAGAAGTTGATGCGGTTGTTGAGGTAGCTCGGGCCTTGATCGTGTAGGGCTTTGTGTGCGTGGGTGAGGAGACGGAAGGTGATCCTTTTGTTGATGGGGAGCCAGTGCAGGTCTCTCAGATGTCCGGAGATGTGGCTGCGTCGGGGGATGTCGAGGATGAGTCTGGCTGAGGCGTTCTGGATCCGCTGGAGTCTCTTCTGGAGCTTGGCGGTGGTTCCGGCGTAGAGGGCGTTGCCGTAGTCCAGTCGGCTGGTGACGAGGGCCTGGGTGACCGTCTTCCTGGTCTCGATGGGGATCCACCGGAAGATCTTCCGTAGCATGCGCAGGATGTTGAAGCATGACGAGGAGACGGCGTTGACTTGTCTGGTCATGGAGAGGGAGGAGTCCAGGATGAAGCCCAGGTTGCGTGCGTGGTCTGTCGGTGTGGGTGCGGTGCCCAGGGCGGGGGGCCACCAGGAGTCGTCCCAGGCGGAGGGCGAGGAGCCCAGGATGAGGACTTCCGTCTTGTCTGAGTTCAGTTTCAGGCGGCTGGTCGTCATCCACTCGGCTACATCTTTCATCCCTTCGTGAAGGTTGGCTCTGGCAGCGGCGGGGTCGTTGGTCAGGGAGAGGATCAGCTGGGTGTCATCGGCGTAGGAGATGATGTTCAGGTTGTGTTGGCGTGCGATGGGCGCGAGGGGGCTCATGTAGACGTTGAAGAGGGTGGGGCTCAGCGAGGATCCTTGAGGGACGCCGCAGATGACTTCGGTGGCCTCTGACTTGTACGGTGGTAGACGGACTCTCTGTGTTCTTCCGTCGAGGAAGGAGACGATCCATTCCAGTGCCTTCTCCTGAATTCCGACGTTGCTGAGGCGCTGCACTAGGGTGCGGTGGCAGACAGTGTCGAATGCCGCGGAGAGGTCTAGGAGGATGAGGGCCGCTGTTTCTCCGTTGTCCATCAGGGCTCGGATGTCATCGGTGGCAGCGATGAGGGCGGTCTCGGTGCTGTGGTTGGCTCGGAAGCCAGACTGTGAGGGGTCGAGGGATCCATTCGTCTCAAGGAAGGCAGCCAGCTGTTTGTTGACGGTCTTCTCGATGACTTTGGCTGGAAACGGGAGGAGCGAGATGGGGCGGTAATTTTTGAGTTCGGTGGGGTCCGCTGTTGGTTTCTTTAGTAGAGCGCTGAGTTCGGCGTGCTTCCAGCTCTCCGGGAAGGTGGCGGTGTCGAAGGAGGTGTTGATGATGTCCCGCAGGTGGGGTGCAATGACGGTGTCGGCCTTGTTGAAGACGTGGTGAGGGCAGGGGTCGGTTGGAGATCCGGAGTGGATGGAGTTCATCATGCGGATGGTGTCATCGGTGCTGATCGGAGTCCAGGCGCGGAGGGTGGTGGTGGGCGGCGTTGCTGCGGTCGTTGTGTGCGATGGTTGAATGCTGAAGCTGTTGTGTATGTTCGCGATCTTGTTGTGGAAGTAGGAGGCGAGGGAGTTGCAGAGGTCTTGCGATGGGGTGATGTCGTTGTTTCCGGCGTTGGGGTTGGAGAGCTCTTTCACGATGTTGAAGAGTTCCTTGCAGTTGTGTGCGTTGTTGTCCAGCCGGTCCTTGAATGCAGTTTTCTTGGTGGCGCGGATCAGTTGGTGGTGCTTCCGGGTGGCAAGCTTGAGGGTGGTCCTGTTGTCCGGTGTTGGTTCCCTTCTCCAGACTTTCTCGAGGGCTCGGCAGTTCTTCTTGGAGCTCTTGGAGAACAATTGACCTTGCCTGCATCAAAAATTCAACACCTATTACTGTGCAACTTGATAAACTCTGGTCATCAACATCGAACAAGATGAACTAGGAGCTGTTAACGTGCCAAAACATTGCTGACGCTTCGGTGAACACTGAATTTCCAATTATTGCAACTGGAATTATTGTCAATGAGCAGTTGGTGCCCACAGAGATATATTCAAAAGGTACGGGCCATATTGTTGAAGAACGTAACAGCAAATTGGAGGAAGCCGACCTTTGTATTGTGCCACATGTTGAGTGGGCTGATCGAAATGATTCAGGTAGAGTCATTGTACTATCAAATGACACAGATGTTATTATTGTGCAACTTAGATTTGTTGCAGTGTTCATAAGTCAAAGATTGTCGGAGTTATGGATACGTTATGGAACAGGCGAGAAAAGACATTTAATCCAGCTTCATATTCTGTACAAGAAGCTTGACTCTGAGATGGCCAGTATTCTTATCAAGGCACATATTCATACGGGCGATGACACTATAACCAAAATACGAGCAAGCTTGGAGCTTTAACTGATGAATCTGTGAAGTTTCTAAAAGGATTTACTGAGACAGAAGAAGAATTTGACTTTAATGATGTTAAAAATACCTTGTAGGTGTGTGGAAAATGAGTTCTCACTGTCAGTCATTTGACGATCTTCGGTCCAGTGAGCTCAAGAGATCAGCCCCAATAAGTGACCTTAAACGGACATCATAGTCTGTATACGGACTCATTAAAAGAGCGTTCTATTGGATCAGAAGATGGGCAAATATATTGGATTGTGTATATGTAGAGAAAGATCCGTGTGAATTTGGTAGGGAAGATATTTCTGGGGTGCTAAAACATACAAAATTTCAAAGAGCTCTACCCAGAGAATTTACATGTACTTGTACTTGCAAAACCTGTACTACAAAAAAATTTCCATGTCAATATACTCTTCTCAAATATTCAACATTCTGCAAAAATAGCACGAGGGGATGCCGAAACAAATAAAAAAGTGAACTATGAAAATGAGTCTAAAACAGGACTGATAAACATTCTTTTTTTTCATATCAGATCATAAACATTGTTTGGTGCACGCATAAAAGGATTATAAGACTACTTGACCCCAAAACCTATGTTTTGCAACACACAGACCACTTATAAAAATGTCGTCCAGAAAAATTCGACCTGGATCAGCAATTTCTATCCAAGCTAAATTACTTCTCTAATGATACAAAAATACAAATCAAAAATGAAAATCAATGGACAACAGTTTCTTTACAGAGGTATATCAGGGGGCCGGGAGTACGTAGCTGCAGGAGATTGTGGACGGTGCATTCTTCAGGCTCAACCAGTAGGGTCTACGGTCACAGCAGAGGCCCTGTGACCTCCCCCCGCAGCATTCCATGGAGTCCCCACTCACCCTGGAGCAGAGGAGGATGGAAGAACAGAGGAAGATGCAACTGGTTAAAGAGGAGTTTTACTCCTGTAGTGCCAGGGCCTAAAAGGGCACAAGGACCACCGCCCTCCCTTTACCCCCCGCCCCTTGGATCTCCCCTCGGCGCCTCTGACCTTGGAGCCTGAGGCCGCAGTGGTTTTTTGATGCACCTCAAGGGAGGCTCTGATGCTGCCTTGGGAAGGCATGTCTGAACTGGGGTGGCTGAGTGAGCTAAAGAATGATGATGGATTAAACTCAGATCTTTTGACTGGGGGTGAGTGTTTGATTTGCTCAAACGCTCCGTCCATCATCCCCTTTGGTTTTGCTTTGTTCGCCATAAGTGTGGCAGGGTATGCCCAGATGTGAGTCCCTTGCTCACTTGGCCACTGGATTCAAGATAGCCTGGCTGATGAGGGTTATGAACCTGAAGCCGGTGCCAGGATGCTTGTTTCCGGTCCAGAGAAGACATGGCTTGGCAGTTCGGGCTGGACTGTTCCCATGAGGCACAGGGTCAGACTGTGGCCATGTCTGAACTGGGGTGGCGGAGTGAGCTAAAGAATGATGATGGATTGAACCCTGATCAGTTTACTGGGGATGAGTATTTGCAATGTTCAAATGCTCCGTCCATCATCCCCTTTGGTTTTGCTTTTCTTGAGGGGTGCCAGGGGTGTTGGCGCAGTTGGAGATCCATCAGTGGAGGTTGCACGCTGCGGTGTTGGTGTCTGTAAGCGTTGGCGGAGTGGTGGTGCTGAGGGAGTTGACGGGACGTTCCTCAGTGGCTTTGTGGATGGTGATGCGATGTCCGTACGGAGCAGAGGTTGGTCCAGGTTTCCGTGAAGAAGGGGATGTCTGAAGAGGAGGTGTCGAGGAAGTCCTAGATTTCTGTTGCGTGTTTGTGGAGGGACCGCACGTTCAGGAGGATGCGGTTGACCCGGTCGGCTGTGCTGTTGGTCGGCTGGGCGGCAGGAGGCTCTGGTGTGCTGATGTGGCAGAAGTTGCATTTGCAGTTTTGACAGGCGCAGAGCGCAAGGGAATTCTACAGTGTTGCTAGATGCAGGCGGTGTGGCATCCATTGTAGATGGCGAGGAGGGTGCTGGCATTGTAGCGGTGGAGTGTCTGAGAGGAAGGGTCCATGTAGCTGGGCGCGGTCCAGGGGCAGACAGACGCAGATGGGATTGCCTTTGGCACACCAGTGGCTTGCCTGCTGCACATGGCTGCACAGCGGCAGCCATGATGTAGTCCTGTGGGCTGACTGGACAGCTGGGAGGCGGGAAACGCAGGAAAGGACACTGGAGAGGGCGGGTTCCACGTCTTCTGCGCTCCTGCTGTCTTGAGTCTGCTTCCAGGAACAGGAAACAGGCAGCCAGGCTCCATCCCCTAATCCAATGACAATGCTGCAATGCGCGGTTGTGATTGCTCTTGAGCGCCGTGACAAGGAGTTCAGCCAGGGGCTGGAGGAGTGGGTCTGTTCTCCATGCAGGCTGTAATGCAGCCTGCATTGAGAACAGGGAAGTGCGCATGACTGCTGTGGGCAGCCTGAGAGGGCCGACCAGTCATTGAGCACTTGAGTGGGCCTACCACTCCGCCCCTGCCTGGCTCCGTGAGTAGAGCAGCCTCACCCACTCTCCTGCCCGCAAAGGAAACAAAGCATGAGTGCATCAGAAAGTTATCATCATGTTATGTTTCCTCTTCTTGCACTGCTTAAAAGCAGTGGGGCGACGCTCTTGTACCACAGCGGATGAGCCGCCACTGGGGGTGTGTCACCCACAGGTGCTAGGCCTGGGAGACTGGACCCCCGGGCCTCCTTCGCTAAGCGTCCCACCTTCTCCTCACCTGGACATTAACACTGTGACGCAATCCGCTGCACTCTCTCCAAATCTGTGACTCAGCCAGCCGGGATTTCACAAACCTGGGTGCAGCAGTCCGAGTCCGCTGGGGTAGCTGACGATGCAGGTGATGCAACAGGGCCCCCTTAGGCATGAAGCTGCAGCGCTCCCACCACACAAGTTTGGTGCAGCTCAGGGGCCTTGCCCTCCACAGCGTCCGGCCAGCGCAACATCCTCTGGCCTGTGATGCAGAGAGGCGCGGCCCACCATTGGTAATCTCCTCTGTGCACCCCTGTGTAGTGGTGGCGCGTGGTATGCGATGCAGACCTCCCTATTTTGGTGCGCAGGAGCGCCTCTACCGTTCACAGCTCCAAGGGGCACCAGGCGGTCTTCTCACACAGGCCAGCAACGCGTCTCCATGCGACCCGTGCAGATTTCACCACCAGGTTAGGGCGATTGCGAACGCCTCAATGTCTACCGCCAAGGCCCAGCAACTCCACAGCACCTCAGCATTCCAAACCGGGGCCCAGACGCAGGCCCAGCAAGGCCTCCGGGCCCCGAGGACTGTCTGCGCTTTCAAGGTTTTGGATGCCGTGGTGTTGCAAGGAGTGCGCAATGATAAGTGATGCATCATTGGTTTTGCCCAGCGATCCGCCCCTTTTCATGATCGTAGCCCTGAATTTCCTTTCCCCTGGGACTCTGGCTGGTCATCCTGGCTGTCGGGGGGGACGAGGATCTGTGCTGCACTTGGCCCCGGCTGCTCCATTCTGCATTCCATTGTTTTTGTGTTCTGTTTTTCATTAGAAGTTGATTTAGAGGCTATTTTTGCCTCTAGAGGCAATATAAGTCACTCTGGGCTGACTAACATGAGTTTATTTGCCGCTAATTGGCCTTTCGCCAGTTTTCTCTCGCTAGCGTCAGAATTTTATCGCCTTCACGCTAGTGTTAGTGGCAGTTTTCACCGCGGCTATCTGAAACTATCACCATGTAGCAACGTATTGTAAATACATCGCTAACAGGGCGATAGTTTTCGGCGGTAGGCACCGTTAAGAAAACTGCTGCTAACTACCGCTAATGCTAGTTAGCGTTCGTTCTTCTACAAATGCCCATTTTGTTTCTACTCAAGCAGGGCCAGGGGCCCCTCTTTCTGACGTGATCAAGGGCCTGTGGGGCCATCACCTCCCCGGGGTCTGCCAAGGACCGGGGGCCCTTCACTCCTTCTTGTACAGGGGCCAGTGACGTCCGGCTCCCCAGGGGTCCGCCAAGGACAGGGGGCCAGGGGCCCTTCACCCCTTCTTATGCAAGGACCAGTGACGCCAGGCTCTCCGAGGGTCCCTCGAGGACAGGGGGCCAGGGGCCCTTCACCCCTTCTTGTACAGGGGCCAGTGACGCAAGGCTGTCCCAGGGTCCGCCAAGGACAGGGGCCAGGGGCCCTTCGCCCCTGGGTCTGCCAAGGACAGGGGGCCAGGGGCCCTTCACCCCTTCTTGTACAGGGGCCAGTGATGCCAGGCTCCCCCAGGGTCCCCGAGGGTCCCTCGAGGACAGGGGCCCTACATCCCTGGGTCTGTCAAGGACAGAGGGCCAGGGGCCCTTCACCTCTTCTTGTACAGGGGCCAGTGATGCCCAGCTTCCCCAGGGTCCCCCAAGGACAGGGGCCCAGGAGCCCTTCACCCCTTCTTGTACAGGGCCAGTGACGCCAGGCTCCCCCAGGGGCCCCCAGGGTCCCTCGAGGACAGGGGCCCTTTACCCCTGGGTCTGCCAAGGACAGGCTGCTGCAATCTCAGCTCCCCGAGTCCACATGTTCCCCAGACGTCTCGTCGCGGCGTCTTTTGTTCTCCTTTCCATCCACGGCTTCTCTTATTTTACTTTATTACCAGATATCTCTTCCCTGGCCTCTGTTATTGCCTTTTAAATATTAATGCTTTGCCATCGCGGCCTCCGCCGCCGCCAGCGCATTAAACTGCCTCGGCGTCTCCTTAAATCCTGCGCTCATTAAATCACGGTTTCCCCCTCGTGTTTCCGCATTTTCTAACGTTGATTTATTTTTTAAAATTTACTATTGTGTTGTTCAAAAGTCAAGAAAGCCGCCTGCGCGTGAACCTGGAGCAGCCGATAAAGTGGAAGTAATTGTTTCTTTTTGAGATGCCTCTAAGGCGGCTGCTCGCTGCCGCCCTCGGCGCTTCCACTGCCGAACTGCATAGTCCCATTATTGGCAACACGCCCCACCCACACCACAACGGAGTATGCATGCATAAATAAATACACAACACTACTTTTGTTTGGGAACAATATTGCTGCAGGTTTATTCCATACAAAAGTATGCAATATGGTGGGTTATCTTACGGGCGATCCAAGGGCAGGCAGCTGTACCAACCTATGCTGCCCCCGCTAGCCTGATGAGCCAAGCACTGTAGAGAAACCAATCGGCACTACCCTTATGGGGGTGATCCATGTTAGAAATGGGATCCTGGCCAGGGCTTGCGCCAAAGCCAGTCAGAGACCACCACTCCCAAGTCAGTGCAAGAGAGTTACACGCCAAGATAACCCCTGCTCACCCTCTAGGTAACGTGGCGCGAGCAGCAAGGCTAAACTTGGAGTCGATGTGAGTTAAGTGTCTGCGCACGCACCCCAGCAACAACACCCAGGGCCCACCACAAAGTAAACTCCACACAAGGTTATATAAAAATAGCCTTTGTATTACACCAAAACACATCAGATAAAACACACACTTCACAATGTGCCAACAGGCACGGGCAGAATTTACAGGGGATATGTACAAGACAGGGCCACCTGGACCACTGTCAGGAATCAGCACTTTCGAAGTAACACTTTTAGAAATAGCACTTAGAATGTAAAATCACTGTAGCACAATATAGCACACAACCAGTAATCACTGGTAACCAGGACCTCACTAGCACCACCTGCACTAGGAGAAAAACAACCACCTAAGTATCACAATACCTGTAGGGGTGTAAGCACATAACACATGATGCATGACCTACATTCAGAGGTGTAAGGAAGGAAAACACATGATGCATCAACAATATATTCAGAGGTGTAAGAAATAGAACAATTGCGCCAAACTCACAGAAGTCACCACCTGTGACCGTCCCTAGGCCAACTGGCCTCTCTAGGGCTAGGACGCCCTGTGTCCCAGTGTCAGGGGCCTAAACGTGGCAGTTGCCCACAAAGTGCTGGGCAACTGGTGCAGACAATGGGGCCACACGTTGGAGCCTCGCAGGCTCTGCGCTTGAAGAACCAATGGGGCGCTGGAACCTCTCTGGTCTCCTAAACAAATACAATGCCCCCTGGTCCCTCGGGGGCTCTGCACACAAAATGGCCCCCACCGTTGGAGTCCCCCTCCTGGAGACTCAAAGTAACTTGGGGCACCTAGAGCCTCTCTGGGCTCGTGGACAAAGAACTGGCCCTCCTGAGCCTCTCAGGGCTCGTAAAACACTGTGGGCGGGGAGCCTCGTGGGCTCGAGGAATCCACTGAACAACGTAGGAGCCTCGCTCGGGGGGGGCTCGAACACCAGATTTGCCCCGGAGCCTCTCGGGCTCTCAATACCGATGTGCCCGCTGTAGTTGGAGTCCCACTCGGGGACCCGAGAAGAACCAACTGCCCCCATCAGTGGAGTTCCCCCCTCTGGGGGACTCGGGATTCAGAAAATGCCAACAAGAGCCTCTGCGGCTCTGAAACAATATCCTCGCGCTGGAGGGGAGGGGCGGGCACCGGCAATGTGCCCCAATGCCCCCCTCTCCTCCAAGCAGCACCGGAGCCCCACTCACCGGTTTCTGGTGGGCGCTCCTTGGGTCTCCAGGCTCCTTCTCGTCCTCGGCAGCTGCGGGGCTCTCCCCACACCACGGGGGCCCCGCTGCTGGACAGAAGGCTTCTCTCTCTCCTGGGCGAGTGCACCGGATCCCGGGGTCGGCTCCCGGTAGCTTCCGGCTTCCTCCTTCCTGTCCCGGGCCGGCAGCCGGGGAATGAGGTCACAGGATGTCCCGCAGTCCCGCCCCCGGCCTGCCTGACTTCCTGGTCGCAGCCAGGCGGCAACGGGGACACTTCACAGGGCAATGCCGGGTGGGCACCGGCTCCGTTTACAATGAAGAATAGATCGAGGTGGGCACTCGATCGGGGCGGACAATGCCGGTGGGCACCGGCCTCAGAAGATAAAGCGCCCCCAGGCGCTAACAGCAATAAAGCGCTCACAAGCGCTCGGGGGCATAATTACAGAGCTCCCAGCGCTAAAAGGACATGAAAGCGCTCCCAGGCGCTTAGAAGGAAAGTACAGCGCTCTCAAGCGCTATAAGTAAAATAGAGCGCTCCCAGGCGCTATGAGCACAGGTAAAGCGCTTCCAGGCGCTTTAGAGGCCAAAAAGTCCAGCACAAGTCCTCCTGGAAAATGAAGCAAGATGGGGGGGGGGGGTCAAGGCTGGGCCCAGAGCCAGGTCACTGGGTCTCCAGGCAGGGAGACAATCCAAGTGGCGGTCCTCTGGCCCAGCAGCAGCAGCCCCCTCAGGATCCTGGAAGAGAACAACATCTGTGGGGACACAGCCCCTTTTTTATACTAGTAAATCCTTTGTTCTGGCACAGGGTGAGGGGAGAAACCAGTCACAGCTGGTTGGTGAGCACTCTTGATGTGCTCAATCACCCTTTTCATTCACTGGCAGAACTAGGGTCATCAGTCGCACCACAGGGGGCGGAGCCAGCATTGTGTTGGGAAAACCCAGCCTCATTCAGGACACAGGTACACTCCTCCCCAGCCATCAGCATGCTAATCTCCACACTCACCACCGGGCAGACCCATCATGACTCATGGAGCCTGGCATCCCAGCCAGCTCCAGCCAATCACACGCCAGCACCTTCACAGCACATACACAGCCATGTCTAGAAGTGGCACTTCCGCACAAGACACAATCATGCCGCATACATCATTGCGAAGCATTCAATCACACGAGTTCACACATACCAAACTCGAGCCTGCACTCCCCACACATCAGGAACTAACATGGACACACACATTCCCCATGCATTCCTATGGGAGGGCAGGCCAGCCATACTACACGCACGCACTTTTACTCTGGGACACAGGGAAAAGTGCGCAGAGACCCAAAAATCACCATCAGCAGGTCACCATTACAAGCAAAAAGTCTAGGGGTGAACCTGCCATAAGGGCCAAGTCCAACAACCGTCATCGGTCAGGATGGCTGCATGGAGAGGTTAGGGTAGAAACCCTACAAACCACATCAACTCCCTTGTTTTGATTGCTGCCTCTCCCTGCCCCAACCCACCCGGCGAAGGCGCAGAGCTGAGGACTCCCTCTTCCTGGGGCTCCTCCCACCGATGCCATCTTGTCAGTGGGCCCAGTAAAGTTTATAGATGCTTTGCAGGGTTGTGTCTGTTTAGCAGTACAACTCACATGGAGCACTTGTGTCTTTCCAAAAACAGGAAGTCATCAATATAATTAAGAAGGTTACAAATGAATGAATGGATGAGCAGGTTTTGTGGGCCGCACCGCACGGCTAGTCCAGGAGTGTCCAGGGGCCTGTGGTCATTCTTTCTCTTTTTTTCTGGAAAACCGCACCCTGAGGGGACACTTAGAGATCCCTGGATTTTTGTCTTTCCCTGGACTAGCGTCTTCCTGGGATTTGTGTCTTCCCTGGTTTAGCGTCTTTCCCGGATTTGCGTTTTTCCTGAATTAGCTTCTTCCCTGCATTAGTCTCTTCATTGAATTAGTGTCTTCCTTGGGTTAGTGTCTTCCTTGGATTAGTGTCTTCCCTGGATTAGGCTCTTGCCTGAATTAGGCTCTTCCCTGGATTAGTGTCTTCCTTGGATTAGCGTCTTCCTTGGATTAGTGTCTTCCCTGGATTAGTGTCTTCCTTGGATTTGTGTCTTCCCTGGATTAGTGTCATCAATCTACTAGTATCTTCCCTTGATTTGTGTCTTCTTGGTTTGGTGTCTTCCTTGGTTTAGTGTCTTCCCTGGATTTGTGTCTTCCCTGGATTTGCTTCTTCCTTGGTTTGGTGTCTTCCTTGGATTAGTGTCTTCCTTGGATTAGTGTCTTCCCTGGATTAGGCTCTTCCCTGAATTAGGCTCTTCCCTGGATTAGTGGCATCAATCTACTAGTATTTTTCCTTGATTTGTGTCTTCTTGGTTTGGTGTCTTCCTTGGTTTAGTGTCTTCCCTGGATTTGTGTCTTCCCTGGATTAGTGGCATCAATCTACTAGTACCTTTCCTTGATTTGTGTCTTCTTGGTTTGGTGTATTCCTTGGATTAGTGTCTTCCCTGGATTAGTGTCTTCATTGGACTAGTGTCTTCCCTGGATGGATTTGTGTCTTCCCTGGATTAGTGTCTTCCTCGGATTAGTGTTTTCCCTGGATTAGTGTCTTCCTTGGATTAGCGTCTTCCTTGGATTAGTGTCTTCCCTGGATTAGTGTCTTCCTTGGATTTGTGTCTTCCCTGGATTAGTGTCATCAATCTACTAGTATCTTCCCTTGATTTGTGTCTTCTTGGTTTGGTGTCTTCCTTGGTTTAGTGTCTTCCCTGGATTTGTGTCTTCCCTGGATTTGCTTCTTCCTTGGTTTGGTGTCTTCCTTGGATTAGTGTCTTCCTTGGATTAGTGTCTTCCCTGGATTAGGCTCTTCCCTGAATTAGGCTCTTCCCTGGATTAGTGGCATCAATCTACTAGTACCTTTCCTTGATTTGTGTCTTCTTGGTTTGGTGTATTCCTTGGATTAGTGTCTTCCCTGGATTAGTGTCTTCATTGGACTAGTGTCTTCCCTGGATGGATTTGTGTCTTCCCTGGATTAGTGTCTTCCTCGGATTAGTGTTTTCCCTGGATTAGTGTCTTCTATGCATTAGTGTCTTCCTCGGATTAGTGTTTTCCCTGGATTAGGTTCTTCCATGGATTAGCGTCTTCCTGGGATTTGTGTCTTCCCTGGTTTAGCGTCTTTCCCGGATTTGCGTTTTTCCTGAATTAGCTTCTTCCCTGCATTAGTCTCTTCATTGAATTAGTGTCTTCCTTGGGTTAGTGTCTTCCTTGGATTAGTGTCTTCCCTGGATTAGGCTCTTGCCTGAATTAGGCTCTTCCCTGGATTAGTGTCTTCCTTGGATTAGCGTCTTCCTTGGATTAGTGTCTTCCCTGGATTAGTGTCTTCCTTGGATTTGTGTCTTCCCTGGATTAGTGTCATCAATCTACTAGTATCTTCCCTTGATTTGTGTCTTCTTGGTTTGGTGTCTTCCTTGGTTTAGTGTCTTCCCTGGATTTGTGTCTTCCCTGGATTTGCTTCTTCCTTGGTTTGGTGTCTTCCTTGGATTAGTGTCTTCCTTGGATTAGTGTCTTCCCTGGATTAGGCTCTTCCCTGAATTAGGCTCTTCCCTGGATTAGTGGCATCAATCTACTAGTATTTTTCCTTGATTTGTGTCTTCTTGGTTTGGTGTCTTCCTTGGTTTAGTGTCTTCCCTGGATTTGTGTCTTCCCTGGATTAGTGGCATCAATCTACTAGTACCTTTCCTTGATTTGTGTCTTCTTGGTTTGGTGTATTCCTTGGATTAGTGTCTTCCCTGGATTAGTGTCTTCATTGGACTAGTGTCTTCCCTGGATGGATTTGTGTCTTCCCTGGATTAGTGTCTTCCTCGGATTAGTGTTTTCCCTGGATTAGTGTCTTCCTTGGATTAGCGTCTTCCTTGGATTAGTGTCTTCCTTGGATTAGTGTCTTCCCTGGATTAGTGTCTTCCTTGGATTTGTGTCTTCCCTGGATTAGTGTCATCAATCTACTAGTATCTTCCCTTGATTTGTGTCTTCTTGGTTTGGTGTCTTCCTTGGTTTAGTGTCTTCCCTGGATTTGTGTCTTCCCTGGATTTGCTTCTTCCTTGGTTTGGTGTCTTCCTTGGATTAGTGTCTTCCTTGGATTAGTGTCTTCCCTGGATTAGGCTCTTCCCTGAATTAGGCTCTTCCCTGGATTAGTGGCATCAATCTACTAGTACCTTTCCTTGATTTGTGTCTTCTTGGTTTGGTGTATTCCTTGGATTAGTGTCTTCCCTGGATTAGTGTCTTCATTGGACTAGTGTCTTCCCTGGATGGATTTGTGTCTTCCCTGGATTAGTGTCTTCCTCGGATTAGTGTTTTCCCTGGATTAGTGTCTTCTATGCATTAGTGTCTTCCTCGGATTAGTGTTTTCCCTGGATTAGGTTCTTCCATGGATTAGTGTCTTCCTTGGATTAGTGTTTCCCTGGATTTGTGTCTTCCCTGGATTAGTGTCATCAATCTACTAGTATCTTACCTTGATTTGTGTCTTCTTGGTTTGGTGTCTTCCTTGGTTTAGTGTCTTCCCTGGATTTGTGTCTTCCCTGGATTTGCTTCTTCCTTGGTTTGGTGTCTTCCTTGGTTTTGTGTCTTCCCTGGATTAGTGTCTTCAATGGACTAGTGTAGTCCCTGGATTAGTGTCTTCTTGGTTTGGTGTCTTCCTAGCATTTGTGGATTCATACGATTAGTGTCTTCAATGGACTAGTGTCTTCCCAGGACTAACGTCTGCCCCGGATTAACATTTTCCCGGATTAGTGTCTTCCTGGCCTGGTGGCTTCGTGGGATTGGAGTCTTCAATTGAGAAGTGTTTTCCAAGAATTCCTGTATCCTTGCTCTGGTGTCTTCTTTGAATTAGTGTCTATAATGAACTAGTGTCTTTCCTGATCAGTGTCTTATTAGTGTCTTACCTGGTTCAATGTTTTCCCTGGATTAGTGTTGTCTAGCTTGGGCATCTTCGTGGACAAAGCGTCTCTGCCAGCTCTCTGTCTTTACTTGTCTTCTTTATGGGCCAGACTTGCTGTAAGTAGATATGGATTGGCTTGACTCAGTCACACGTCTGACGTGCCTCAAGTTGCTGTATTGTGCAGGCATCCTTGGCCCACAAGACCGGCGGCCTCTCCATCACACCCATAATGATGGAAGGCTTTAGCTCGGAGCTCCTCCATGGCTGTGCTTCAGGCATCATAAACTGTATTTATAGCAGGCGTTATCGAAGGATGAAGATTAGGGGTGGGTGGTATTTGCGTAGTTGAATTATGCAAAGTTCTGCAAAACTGTAAGAATCTCTGCAAGCTACGTAGAATTCCGCGAAAATGCAGAATTGCTTGTTCCGCCCATTTGCGATGCTTTTTTCCTGCTCGGGGATGCTGTTTGCGTGCTCAGGGGGAAATATCTCGTGAACGTCCCCATGCGGTCACCAACAGGCGCGGCCATCTTGTTTCACTTGTCCCGCCCGTTCGCGACGCGTGTTTCCTGTTTGCGAACGCGGATGTCCTATGGCACGTCCAAATGATGTGTTTGCGATGGCACACTCTCACGGGATGGCGCGGCCGGCTACCAAAATCTCGTGGCGCACGCAAATGGATAGGAAAACTCTTCGGCAAATGCAGAGATCCCGGTACGTCGCTTCCGGGCGCCCGAACATGCATTTTGAAAGCGCAAACAAGGAAATAATTCTGCTATGCCACCTATCGTGGATTTTCGGCAATTCCGCGTTCTCCACGGAATGCAGAATTGCCAAAATTCTGCCAATTTCACGAGCGGAGCGGAATTTAACGCCCAGGCCTAATAAAGATCCATAACCAGCAATATTCATAAAATACACCATCTCTTCAGAATCGTGTTTATCACGCTCACAGTTCTGAACACCTCCATTCAAGCGCTTGGTGAAAGAGTCCATAGGGTCACCAAGCGCCTTGAGACCCTCACGGGTGAGTAGCCGGGCTATATAAACCCCTGATTGATTGTTATAAAATGTGCCACTCATTGTTGACATTATTTTTCGGATAAGGTAGATCTTGGCGCAGTTCTTTAAACCTTGCGTTGCAATTTTTATCGACCTCGAAGATGACTTTCAGTGAGGTGCCGCTCACAAGGCATCAAGAGGTCTGTACGATGCTTCCCTCGCGTGATGTGAGAGCGTCGGTGCGTATGTCCAAGTTTCTAATCGAGTGACATCGCAGAGTCCCAGATCACTGTCCTCTTCCAGGCTCACGTTGGATGAACACCTACAATGAGGACGAGAGTCAGACACTACTGCGGAGTCTGAGGGTGAAAGGTGCTTCGGGTTCATGGCGGGGCTTCTCAGCTGAGAGTCAAAACACACAAGGTGATGGACGGAATGTTGCACAATGGCAAAACATTCCCCCCCCCCGTCTCAGATCTGGGTTTAATCCATCGTTATTTTGCTCGCCAAGCCACCCCAGTTCAGACATGGCTATATGCAAATCAGTCTGACCCTGTGCCTCATGGGAATAGTCCAGCCCGAACTGCCAGGCCATGCCTTCCCTGGACCGGAAACAAGCTTCCGAGGACCGGTTTCTGGCATTACAGCCTTCTTCAGGCGGGCTTGCTTGAATCCAGTGGCAAAGTGAGCAAGGGACTCACGTCTGAGCATACCCTGCCACACTTATGGCGGCCAAAGCGGTACAAAAGGGGGTGGTAATTTACGGAGCATCTGAATCAATCAAACACTCACACCCAGTCAAAAGATCTGGGTTTAATCCATCACCGTTCTTTAGCCCACTCTGCCACCCCAGTTCAGACATGGCCATATGCAAATCAGTCTGACCCTGTGCCTCATGGGAACAGTCCTTCTCGAATTTCCAATCCATGTCTTCCCTGGACCCGAATCAAGCTTCCGAGGACCGGTTTCTGGCATTGCAGCCGTCTTCACCCGGGATAGCTTGACTCCAGTGGCGCAGTGAGCACGGGACCCACGTCTGGGCATACCCTTCCCACATAGGGTGAACAGCAAAACACACAAGATGATGGACGGAATGCTGCACAATGGCAAAACATTCACCCCCAGTCTCAGATCAGAGTCAGCAGGAGCCAAGCGCAGTGTGCCCACCGTGCTCGGCCGCCACTGCGCCCACTCCCACCCATGACTTTCTGTTTGCATGGCTCCTGGTGGGTGTACCGAATGTGATGATGGGTATGTGTCACTCGCGACATATAGGTGTGACAGCACAGCTGGTTGATGGAAAGCATGGCTTCGTGTGGGCATTGCCAGGAGGTGGTGCCCCTAGGAGTCCACTCAGGAACTCCAAGGACTAACCCTAGGAGTGGGCATCATAAAACCAGAAGTGATAGTGCCTGTGGTCCTGGCCTGCCCTCTGCATCCAATGCACTGGGGGTGGAGTGTCAGTGGGGGCCCTGAGGGGGTGGACTGTCAGTGGGGCCCTGAGGGGTGGACTGTCAGTGGGGGCCCTGAGGGGTGGAGTGTCAGTGCGGGCCCTGAGGGGTGGACTGTCAGTGGGGCCCCTGAGGGGGTGGACTGTCAGTGGGGGCTCTTGAGGGGGTGGACTGTCAGTGGGGGCCCTGAGAGGGTGGGCTGTCAGGGGGGTCCCTTGAGGGGGTGGATTGTCAGTGGGGGCCCTTGAGGTGGTGGACTAAGGTCAGTGGGGTCCCTGAGGGGGTGGACTAAGGTCAGTGGGGGGCGCTGAGGGGGTGGACTAAGGTCAGTGGGGCCCTTGAGGGGGTAGACTAAGGTCAGTGGGGCCCTGAGGGGGTGTAGCTCCTGTCCTCTGCATCCCTTGCTTTGGGGGTGGTCTGTCAGTGGGGCCCTGAGGGGGTGGACTGTCAGTGGGGGCCCTTGAGGGGGTGGATTGTCAGTGGGGGCCCTTGAGGGGGTGGACTGTTAGTGGGGGGCCCTGAGGGGGTGGACTAAGGTCAGAGGGGCCCATGAGGGGCTGGACTAAGGTCAGTGGGGTCCCTGAGGGGGTGGACTATGGTCAGTGGGGGCCCCTGAGGGGTGGACTAAGGTCAGAGGGGCCCTTGAGGGGGTGGACTAAGGTCAGTGGGGCCCTGTGGGGGTGTAGCTCCTGTCCTCTGCATCCCTTGCTTTGGGGGTGGTCTGTCAGTGGGGGCCCTGAGGGTGTGGACTGTCAGTGGGCGCCCTGAGAGGGTGGATTGTCAGTGGGGGCCCTGAGGGGTTGGACTGTCAGTGGGGGCCCTGAGGGGTGGAGTGTCAGTGCGGGCCCTGAGGGGTGGACTGTCAGTGGGGGCCCTGAGGGGTGTGGGGGCCCTGAGGGGGTGGACTGTCAGTGGGGGCCCTGAGGGGTGGAGTGTCAGTGCGGGCCCTGAGGGGTGGACTGTCAGTGGGGGCCCTGAGGGGTGTGCGGGCCCTGAGGGGGTGGACTGTCAGTGGGGGCCCTGAGGGGTGGAGTGTCAGTGCGGGCCCTGAGGGGTGGACTGTCAGTGGGGCCCCTGAGGGGGATCAATCTTTGGACAAACAAGTTTCATTTTATGGGATTGACACTGTCCCTATTGGTGCACGAGGCGGCAACAGAGAACTCAAGCTAAGACGCCTGGAGGCAACATGGATTCTACGCCTTCGCACCGTGTCTCAGGGGCTTAATTACGATCAGGAGATGCAATTCTTTCTAGGGGACTGATCCCCTCTGTACATTTCCTGCATGCATAGCTCTACATGCTACAATCTTGTCATTTCTGTAGTGAACATTGCACCAGACCTCACTGTACTTTCCTCCGCCACTTTCCTTGCGGCGGCTTCTCGCAGTGAAGTGTCCATGAGGCCACTATTGGTTATGACATTATTGCTTCTCTTTGCATCAATGTAACACATGTTTGTTAATCACATGCCACAAAGGGTACTACATTGCCCATGTCACCCTTTTCGTGTCACATTAGACACGCAACACTTTCAATCTGCAGGTATATTCATTTATTTTTGTCATTTTGAACCTCTATGTCCATTCTGGACCACCTGCATAATCACAGACGATTTGTGATGAGATTTGTTTACTAGCCACCTCTGTGCCTTTACATGTCGTTCTATTTGAGGTGAGATGACTAATGTGATGTATTATGTCTCATTTTCCGCCTATGTTAATGTGTAATGTGTCACTGTTCACCTTTACACTTCAAGGATCGGATGCATGACCACCTATTGTGCATGATGGTGGGTGTTTATGGTATTCAATATCATCCTACGTTTTTCTGACATTTATCTATGTCATGTCGCGGGACTCTATTTATTAATCGGTGTCATATTCATACCTTGTTTTCTTTCAAGCGACTAATAGACTTGTTGTGTTATGACAAGCCTTACGGTATCCCGCCGCGAACCATATGTCTCAAGGCAACACAGTCTGCCTATACCACTATAGGACTGATTGGCTAGCTCTGCCTTTTCAGCGCACCCGCGAAATCGAGCTCCACACTCCTTTTAACACAACAACCGAACAAGAGGTGTCAGCGCTCTAGCTGCTCACATACGGGTACCGCCCCTGAAACGTTATAAATTCACTTCCGGGTCGGAATCACGTGTCCGCACCCGGAACCGCTGCGAGGAGGTACTCATCTCGCAGGTCGCGCTATCAGCTTTTTGCTCAAACTACTGGTAAGCTTTTCTATTTCTCGTTGTGCTTCCACTCAGGAACAGTTAAGTCCGATCCTTACGTTTCTAATTGCAGGACCACATATTCCGGTCTTCAGTGAACGTGCCTACTCACGCTCGCATTTTCTCATCTCGTCCCATACAGAGAACACACATCCATGTGTGATCAAAAGAACCTTAACGATCAATTCGGATCGTCCCATTGAGTCACTCCAGCACCCCAGAAGCAGAGGCTTTGTTGTACTTCACTTGTGGCATTCACATACCTGAATAGCCTGGAGCACTGTTTTTTCAACACAAAGGTGAGACCATTCACTTATACTTCGGGACTCAATCACTATGAGCGATCCCGTTACCCGATTTGTGCCCCACTTTTTCCTGTGGGACATTATTTTAATTTTACTAGTGTACTACTTTGGGGCATTACCAATACAATATTCCTATTGTATTTCATATCAGCATCGCCCATACTACATGACCCTTGAATTTGGAGCCATAACCACCGACGAGCGTCTACCTGGTCTCGAGCAGGGGCCGGGTCGGAAGTATCACCGGCTTAGCGGTGAGTCTTTTCTGTCTGTATATTACTCATTTTTCTCGGCAGTAACAATATCCGCACATGGGACCTAGTATAAATGTACAGTGCTCCATGCCGTATTTTTCAATTGGTCCTGATACCTGGTCTTGCCATTTTTGTTTCCTTCTTCATTCTTCCTTTCAATAGACCTATGGTCCTAATCCTTCGCGCTACAGGTAGGAAGCGCGTAGACGTTTTTTCTCTACTCCACTATAGATTATGTGCGTGTGCTTAAACCCCTCCCCCCCCCTACCATTTTTTTCACGTCTAGAACCCACCCGCATACTGTATGTGCATGTTCTCGCAACACCATCGGAGGACTACCAATCCTCTTGTTTCCTCTAGAACCACCACAGTTGGCACCACCACTTACATTACGATCACAGAACACTCACCTTTATCCGTCTACTCCCAGTAGAGGTCTACCCAGCTACCATAGGCACTTGACGATCGGTATCCCCTGCACCCGCACTCTTGCACGCACCAGCACTCAATCACTGCCTACGTCCTATGTAACGTTTTTTCTAAGTCACTTTGCTTGGCACTGTGTGCTTCCACCACTCAATCAGTTTTGATTTAAACGAATTTATTACTGCCACGACCGCCACCTGCACCCTCACGCGCACCAAGAACTAGACACGATCACTAGTTTCTAAAGAAACAATTTAATTAATGTTGTGTGGACAACGTATTCCATCATGTACTTTGTATCTTCCCCAGCCCTGATGAGTCGTCCAAGCATTGTTACCGCTTGACGACGAAACACGTGTCGGCTCGCCATCCATACAATTAAAGAGGAATCGCACTACTTCGCTTCCCCTCTTCTGTTCTGAACCTTGTCATTTGTACTAATTTATGCCCATTGAGACATCTCTTTCTGTACTGTATATTGGTGTGCATTTGGTATTTGTTTTTGTATTTGTCAAGCGTGTGCCCTGCACACCCTTAGGAGGGGTTTAGGGCCTTTTCCCCTCACCTTTTTGCACCCTGACCTAACCTTTTGTCTACACTAGCGTGTGCTGTGCGCCCAGTATCTCCCTGAACTTCTAAAAAACCCGAGTTCTCCATAGCCTTTGCCCCTGAGGGGGTGGACTGTCAGTGGGGGCTCTTGAGGGGGTGGACTGTCAGTGGGGGCCCCGAGAGCGTGGGCTGTCAGGGGGGTCCCTTGAGGGGGTGGATTGTCAGTGGGGGCCCTTGAGGTGGTGGACTGTGAGTGGGGGCCCCTGAGGGGGTGGACTAAGGTCAGTGGGGTCCCTGAGGGGGTGGACTAAGGTCAGTGGGGGGCCCTGAGGGGGTGGACTAAGGTCAGTGGGGCCCTTGAGGGGGTGGACTAAGGTCAGTGGGGGCCTGAGGGGGTGTAGCTCCTGTCCTCTGCATCCCTTGCTTTGGGGGTGGTCTGTCAGTGGGGCCCTGAGGGGGTGGACTGTCAGTGGGGGCCCTGAGAGGGTGGATTGTCAGTGGGGCCCTGAGGGGGTGGACTGTCAGTGGGGCCCTTGAGGGGGTGGATTGTCAGTGGGGGCCCTTGAGGGGGTGGACTGTTAGTGGGGGCCCCTGAGGGGGTGGACTAAGGTCAGAGGGGCCCCTGAGGGGCTGGACTAAGGTCAGTGGGGTCCCCTGAGGGGGTGGACTAAGGTCAGTGGGGCCCTTGAGGGGGTGGACTAAGGTCAGTGGGGCCCTGAGGGGGTGTAGCTCCTGTCCTCTGCATCCCTTGCTTTGGGGGTGGTCTGTCAGTGGGGACCCTGAGGGTGTAGACTGTCAGTGGGGGCCCTGAGAGGGTGGATTGTCAGTGGGGGCCCTGAGGGTTTGGACTGTCAGTGGGGGCCCTGAGGGGTGGAGTGTCAGTGCGGGCCCTGAGGGGTGGACTGTCAGTGGGGCCCTGAGGGGGTGGACTGTCAGTGGGGGCCCTGAGGGGGTGGACTGTCAGTGGGGGCCCTGAGGGGTGTGGGGGCCCTGAGGGGGTGGACTGTCAGTGGGGGCCCTGAGGGGTGGAGTGTCAGTGCGGGCCCTGAGGGGTGGACTGTCAGTGGGGCCCCTGAGGGGGTGGACTAAGGTCAGTGGGGTCCCTGAGGGGGTGGACTAAGGTCAGTGGGGGGCCCTGAGGGGGTGGACTAAGGTCAGTGGGGCCCTTGAGGGGGTGGACTAAGGTCAGTGGGGCCCTGAGGGGGTCTAGCTCCTGTCCTCTGCATCCCTTGCTTTTGGGGTGGTCTGTCAGTGGGGCCCTGAGGGGGTGGACTGTCAGTGGGGGCCCTTGAGGGGGTGGATTGTGAGTGGGGCCCTGAGGGGGTGGACTGTCAGTGGGGGCCCTGAGGGGGTGGACTGTCAGTGGGGGCCCTGAGGGGGTGGACTATCAGTGGGGGCCCTGAGAGGGTGGATTGTCAGTGGGGCCCTGAGGGGGTGGACTGTCAGTGGGGCCCTGAGGGGTTGGACTGTCAGTGGGGCCCTGAGGGGGTGGACTGTCAGTGGGGGCCCTGAGGGGGTGGACTGTCAGTGGGGGCCCCTGAGGGGGTGGATTGTCAGTGGGGGCCCTGAGGGGGTGGATTGTCAGTGGGGGCCCTTGAGGGGGTGGACTGTCAGTGGGGGCCCCAGAGGGGGTGGATTGTCAGTGGGGGCCCTTGAGGGGGTGGACTGTCAGTGGGGCCCCCTGAGGGGGTGGATTGTCAGTGGGGGCCCTTGAGGGGCTGAACTATCAGTGGGGGCCCCTGAGGGGGTGGATTGTCAGTGGGGGCCCTGAGGGGGTGGATTGTCAGTGGGGGCCCTTGAGGGGGTGGACTGTCAGTGGGGGCCCCTGAGGGGGTGGATTGTCAGTGGGGGCCCTGAGGGGGTGGATTGTCAGTGGGGGCCCTTGAGGGGGTGGACTAAGGTCAGTGGGGCCCTGAGGGGCTGGACTGTCAGTGGGGGCCCCTGAGGGGGTGGATTGTCAGTGGGGGCCCTGAGGGGGTGGATTGTCAGTGGGGGCCCTTAGGGGGTGGACTGTCAGTGGGGGCCCCTGAGGGGGTGGATTGTCAGTGGGGGCCCTTGAGGGGGTGGACTGTCAGTGGGGGCCGTTGAGGGGGTGGACTGTCAGTGGGGGCCCCTGAGGGGGTGGATTGTCAGTGGGGGCCTTTGAGGGGGTGGGCTGTCAGTGGGGGCCCCTGAGGGGGTGGATTGTCAGTGGGGGCCCCTGAGGGGGTGGATTGTCAGTGGGGGCCTTTGAGGCGGTGGGCTGTCAGTGGGGGCCCCTGAGGGGGTGGACTGTCAGTGGAGGCCCCTGAGGGGGGCTCCTCCCTCCATGGACTGCAGCAGTGGGTGTTGGCCTCTCAGAGCCCCCTCCACAGGCAGTGGGTGGGTGGGGGGGGGGTCCCTGTGCGACACTCAGGAGGACTCCAAAGGGCGGGGGGGGACATCTCTTGTTCAACCATTGAAGGTCACTCGCCCCTCGGAGGTGGGAGCCTGGGGGGGGGGGCTGTACTCAAACCCTTCAAGAGACTGGGGGGGCGGGGGGGGGGGGGGCACCGACGGCGCGGGGGGGGGAGGGGGTGAGCAGCTGCTGGTGGCTGGGAGTTAATTAGCCAATGTGTTATTCCGGCGAATAAAAGCGTCTGGCAGGATCCGGGCGCAGGGCCAGCTCGGTGATTCATGCTGCTGCAGCCGCATCGTGATGGAGAGCACCGCAGGGTGGCAGCTGGCCTGGCACCGCCTGGCACCGGAGCCCAGGGACTGTGGGCAGAGATCCCACCGGAAGCCATCCTGCCAGGCAGCTCCGCTTCCTGTACCCACAATGCCACGGGTCGGTCTGTCTGGCGGGAAGTGACTGAGGCCTGCAACGCAACAGGTGTGAACATCACTCACCGGTCACATGACTCGCAGGAGCTGCCACGCGTGATGCGTGCACCTCTCCAGGCTCCCTGTGTGAGCCACCTTTTCACATCTGAAGTGTGACAAGGGCCACTGGATGTGACATCACAGGAAGTGACATCCGATCTAAAGCCCTCACATACACGTTTAGCATGTCTATCATGCGCACCTTTGAGCGCACTGCGAGGATCATAGCTCAGTGAGCTATGTAAGGTGATATGTGACGTCTACACCTTGCAATCCCCCAGTGTCATGTGACGCATCCTATACATTCATTTACAAACTTATATAATGTATTGTACATGTAATATGCGCGTGTTGATGTAAAGCCCTCTGACACCCTGCATTGGGAGGAGTAGCGCTTTACAAGAAAAAATAGTGATAATTAAATTATTACAACACCTCCTCAGGGGAAGTAAGCGCTATAGAAATGCAATTTGCTGTGTGTGAACACTGGGAAAGACCCACACATCCGCCATTCTTACAGTGCATGCAAAAGGGGGTGGACCCCCGACTCGTGCCCTGTTTACAACAATATAACATCATTTTTAAACTTGGTAAAACTGTCTATAGCATTTCTATAGAGTTTACCAGATTAACATTCAAAAATAGCAAAGGAGCAACAGAACGGGCACCAGTCCAGCTTTGCAAAGGGCTTTACGCTGTGCGACGACACGTGTTGTTTACATTTTTTGTAACTTTTGAACCGCTTAATCGAGGAACATTTTTTGGGGCACAATCTGCAGATTATGCGGCAGTTGATGGGTTATGCGGCAAATGAGGCAAATCTATAATGATGCAAAAATCGCCACAGCCGCACAATCGCATAATTCCAATGGCCGTGAGAATGACTACGGGCCATATTATCAAGAAAGGGCGATACATTATCGCCGCTTTTATTTGCACGGAACTGCCGATAAAGAGGCGTTAATGGGCTTGATAATACGCCCTTGTGAATTCCCATAGAAGCCCAGGTTCTGGTGTGAACCTGGGCTGCCATGGGAATTCACAAGGGTAGAGACGTGCAGGGAGGAGGCGTGGCCTCCTCCCGATCCCGTTTAAAAAAAAAAAAAAACTTTTAAGAAGGGGGGCTGTGAAGCCCCCCTTCTTTTTCTTTTTCTTTGGCCCTGGGGACTCCATCCCCCAGGGCTTGCCATCAAATTTTTTTTTTTTGAAATCGGAAGGGGGCCGCGTGGCCCCCCTCCCGTGGCCTATTTCTGTCCCAGGGACCCCATCCCCCGGGGCATGGCCAACATTATTTTTTTATTTTTTGTGGAGGGGGGCTGCAGCCCCCCTCCTATACCCACCTTAAGGCCCCAGGGACCCCATCTCCCGGGGCCTGTATTTTAAAAACAATTATTTCTAAACATTTTTTGGGAGGGGGCCCACATGGCCCCCCTCCCGGGCCACTTCTGGCCCCGGGGACCCCATCCCTGCCCTTCCTCGTTGGGGGCCGTGGGGGGTCCCCAAACCCCCATGGTCCCTGCTGGCTCCCCGCATCCTGCGGGAGCCGGCATTGCTTTTCTGTATAGGGAGCAGCTAACATGCTGCTCCCCGTACAGAAAAGCAATCGGCTTTGATTTTTAAAAGAGAGAGCAGGTTTCCTGCTCTCTCTTTCAAAAATCAAAGCTGTTTGCTGTGGTAGGGTGCCCCCCGCTAGCATAATAACTTTGCCCCGGGGGGTGGCCGTCCCCAGGGCAGTGTGGGGGGGGGGGATTGGCCCCCCCGACACTTTTTATAAAATATGCCCCCGGGATTTGGTCCCCCTGGGGGCTAATATTAAAAAAATCACACTGGTTTTTTTTTCACGGGGTACGTATACAGTACGCGTACCCCACGCTTTTTAAACACATTTGTTTTTCTGATTTCTTGTGCCTCAGTCTACCGAGGCACAAGATGGCTGCCAACACTTTCTGGTTTAGAGTGTTGACAGACAGTTGACAGCCAATTAGCATTCAGCTCGTGCTCGGGAAGGTACAGAGTACAGTAAGCTTACAGTAAGCTTTCCGTAACACCTCCAATATATAGCTATGATTTTACTTTTGATTTTCTCAGGAACTACTGAACGGATTTACACCATTTAAGAAAAAAAGGCCTTTCTGGGGACAGAACTCTACCTTTTTGCCAAGTTTGGTGTAATTCCGTTCAGCCGTTCGGGCTGTAGCCCCGGCTAAAGGTCCTATGGGAAATTGCATGGGGAAAACACGTTTTGGGACCCCCTTTTATCTCGGCCCCCGCTTCACGAATCACCCCCAAACTTTCAGGGAAGAAGCGGAGCGGAGCGGGCCATCTTCTTGGAGAAATTCGCGAAGATTCGTCCACCGGCGCCAAAGTTATTCCAAATAGAATGTTGCAGATTTCCTATGGAAACTAGGTTTTAACTATAACTACCTACTGGCAACCGCCAGTAGGTAATATATATATATATATATATGTGTGTGTGGCTGTGACCCGGCAGTCCAAGCCCAGCATTTACAGAGGAGACTGAAATGACTTTTTGAATCCAGTGTCTAAAGTGGAAGAGAAGCCTCTGACCTTTGGTGACCTGACCCCAGGTGCACCATGAGTCAATCAGCTGATGTAATAGGATAAACCTTAGCAACTTGGACCACATGGATGACTCTTCAGCCCTGGAGGAGCCTGTTACATCCTGCTTTTCCTCTTTCTCTGTCCTACTTTAGTGTTTGTTATATCTTGCTCAGCATGCATCTATGATGTCACATAGGGTTCTGATTGTGTATGCTTGGATTGAGAGTCAGTTACATCTGAGGCTGAGCAGAAGCCATTTGCTCCTGGTGGGGTTTTTAATTGGATTACTATTTAATTGGATTACTATTGAACCTACATATTTCTGTATTATCAACTAACCTTCCATAAATCAGATCTATATCTATCAATTGG
This sequence comes from Lissotriton helveticus, assembly GCF_964261635.1. NCBI lineage: Eukaryota > Metazoa > Chordata > Amphibia > Caudata > Salamandridae > Lissotriton > Lissotriton helveticus. The sequence continues at coordinate 7,261,694 of NC_136067.1, read as the reverse complement.
ATTCAAGGACCATCTTTTAATTGCTACAGAGCCACCTCCTGTGACCTGTGTAATGCCTGACTCACCTGTGGAACAAAGTGAAGCCCCCCTCAAAAACATGTGGGGCCGGATTCACAGAACTAACTTAAGACAAGATCCTAAACTTACTACCATTTTGGTATTCACAGAAGTTAGGAGTCCTAACTTTACCTCTCCTAAACTGAGAAAAATCCTAACTTTAAGACTTTCGGTATTCACAGAAGGCATTTAGGAGTCCTAAAGTTAGGACTCCTAACTTCTGTGAGTACCGAAATGAGTAAGTGCCTACAGTGAATACCAAAGTGAATAAGTGCCTTCTGTGAATACCAAAATGAGTAAGTGCCTTCTGTGGATACCGAAATGAGTAAGTGCCTTCTGTGAATACTGAAATGAGTAAGTGCCTTCTGTGAATACCAACATGAGTAAGTGCCTTCTGTGAATACCGAAATGAGTAAGTGCCTTCTGTGAGTACCGAATTGAGTAAGTGCCTTCTGTGAATACCAAAATGAGTAAGTGCCTTCTGTGGATACCGAAATGAGTAAGTGCCTTCTGTGGATACCGAAATGAGTAAGTGCCTTCTGTGAGTACCGAATTGAGTAAGTACCTTCTGTGAATACCGAAATGAGTAAGTGCCTTCTGTGGATACCGAAATGAGTAAGTACCTTCTGTGAATACCGAAATGAGTAAGTGCCTTCTGTGGATACCGAAATGAGTAAGTGCCTTCTGTGAATACTGAAATGAGTAAGTGCCTTCTGTGAATACCAAAATGAGTAAGTGCCTTCTGTGAATACCGAAATGAGTAAGTGCCTTCTGTGAGTACCTAATTGAGTAAGTGCCTTCTGTGAATACCTAATTGAGTAAGTGCCTTCTGTGAATACCAAAATGAGTAAGTGCCTTCTGTGAGTACCTAATTGAGTAAGTGCCTTCTGTGAATACCAAAATGAGTAAGTGCCTTCTGTGGATACCGAAATGAGTAAGTGCCTTCTGTGAATACCGAAATGAGTAAGTGCCTTCTGTGAATACCGAAATGAGTAAGTGCCTTCTGTGAATACCGAAATGAGTAAGTGCCTTCTGTGAATACCGAATTGAGTAAGTGCCTTCTGTGAATACTAAAATGAGTAAGTGCCTTCTGTGAATACCAAAATGAGTAAGTGCCTTCTGTGAGTACCGAAATGAGTAAGTGCCTTCTGTGAATACCAAAATGAATAAGTGCCTTCTGTGAATACCAAAATGAGTAAGTGCCTTTTGTGAATACCGAAATGAGTAAGTGCCTTCTGTGAAGACCGAAATGAGTAAGTGCCTTCTGTGAATACCAAAATGAATAAGTGCCTTCTGTGAATACCAAAATGAGTAAGTGCCTTTTGTGAATACCAAAATGAGTAAGTGCCTTCTGTGAATACCAAAATGAGTAAGTGCCTTTTGTGAATACCGAAATGAGTAAGTGCCTTCTGTGAATACCAAAATGAGTAAGTGCCTTCTGTGGATACCGAAATGAGTAAGTACCTTCTGTGAATACCAAAGTGAATAAGTGCCTTCTGTGAATACCAAAATGAGTAAGTGCCTTCTGTGGATACCGAAATGAGTAAGTGCCTTCTGTGAATACTGAAATGAGTAAGTGCCTTCTGTGAATACCAAAATGAGTAAGTGCCTTCTGTGAATACCGAAATGAGTAAGTGCCTTCTGTGAGTACCTAATTGAGTAAGTGCCTTCTGTGAATACCAAAATGAGTAAGTGCCTTCTGTGGATACCGAAATGAGTAAGTGCCTTCTGTGAATACCGAAATGAGTAAGTGCCTTCTGTGAATACCGAAATGAGTAAGTGCCTTCTGTGAATACCGAAATGAGTAAGTGCCTTCTGTGAATACCGAATTGAGTAAGTGCCTTCTGTGAATACCAAAATGAGTAAGTGCCTTCTGTGAATACCAAAATGAGTAAGTGCCTTCTGTGAGTACCGAAATGAGTAAGTGCCTTCTGTGAATACCAAAATGAATAAGTGCCTTCTGTGAATACCAAAATGAGTAAGTGCCTTTTGTGAATACCGAAATGAGTAAGTGCCTTCTGTGAAGACCGAAATGAGTAAGTGCCTTCTGTGAATACCAAAATGAATAAGTGCCTTCTGTGAATACCAAAATGAGTAAGTGCCTTCTGTGAATACCAAAATGAGTAAGTGCCATCTGTGAATACCAAAATGAGTAAGTGCCTTTTGTGAATACCGAAATGAGTAAGTGCCTTCTGTGAATACCAAAATGAGTAAGTGCCTTCTGTGGATACCGAAATGAGTAAGTACCTTCTGTGAATACCAAAGTGAATAAGTGCCTTCTGTGAATACCAAAATGAGTAAGTGCCTTCTGTGGATACCGAAATGAGTAAGTGCCTTCTGTGAATACTGAAATGAGTAAGTGCCTTCTGTGAATACCAAAATGAGTAAGTGCCTTCTGTGAATACCGAAATGAGTAAGTGCCTTCTGTGAGTACCTAATTGAGTAAGTGCCTTCTGTGAATACCAAAATGAGTAAGTGCCTTCTGTGGATACCGAAATGAGTAAGTGCCTTCTGTGAATACCGAAATGAGTAAGTGCCTTCTGTGAATACCGAAATGAGTAAGTGCCTTCTGTGAATACCGAAATGAGTAAGTGCCTTCTGTGAATACCGAATTGAGTAAGTGCCTTCTGTGAATACCAAAATGAGTAAGTGCCTTCTGTGAATACCAAAATGAGTAAGTGCCTTCTGTGAGTACCGAAATGAGTAAGTGCCTTCTGTGAATACCAAAATGAATAAGTGCCTTCTGTGAATACTAAAATGAGTAAGTGCCTTTTGTGAATACCGAAATGAGTAAGTGCCTTCTGTGAATACCAAAATGAATAAGTGCCTTCTGTGAATACCAAAATGAGTAAGTGCCTTTTGTGAATACCAAAATGAGTAAGTGCCTTCTGTGAATACCAAAATGAGTAAGTGCCTTTTGTGAATACCGAAATGAGTAAGTGCCTTCTGTGAATACCAAAATGAGTAAGTGCCTTCTGTGGATACCGAAATGAGTAAGTGCCTTCTGTGGATACCGAAATGGTAGTAAGTTTAGCATTTTGTCTTAAGTTAGTTCTGTGAATTGGGCCCGTGGTCTTCAACACCTTAAGGCACAGAGGCAGCACCTGTAATAGACATCACTGAGCTGACTAGAAACACCCCCCTAACGAGAGGGGTTCAAGGGGATAGGGAGGCCTGACCATTGCAAGCCTCCTCCACCCTCCAGGCCACCACCCTCAACAGCTGGATGGTCTGCTTGGACAGCAAGGAGGGGGAGGGCTGGAGATGGGGGTGCAGAGGAGCACACCACGCCTGGTCCTTCAGCAGCGCCCTTAGGAGCCCACAGGGGCAAATGAAATATGAAATGAAATATCAATGTATAAGGCGCGCACCACTGCCCAAGGGAGTCCAGGAGGTCAAACCAGAGGGACTCACACCTCCTCCCTTCTGGTGTCAGGGCTGGGGGCGCATAAGAGTCTCTTTGTCATTGAGATGTCAATGCCCTCACCCCCAAGGCAGGAGGGTCCGGGCACCTTGAGAAGTTCTAGGGTTGGAGAGTGCTGAGGTGAGCCACAAGCAGAGCCACTTCAGCGCAGCTCCAGGGTGGATCCCACCGGCCCATGTACAGCGCAGCTCCAGGGTGGATCCCACCGGCCCATGTACAGCGCAGCTGAGGGTGGACCCCACAGGCCCATGTACAGCGCAGCTCCAGGGTGGATCCCACCGGCCCATGTACAGCGCAGCTGAGGGTGGACCCCACAGGCCCATGTACAGCGCAGCTCCAGGGTGGATCCCACCGGCCCATGTACAGCGCTGCTGAGGGTGGACCCCACAGGCCCATGTACAGCGCAGCTCCAGGGTGGATCCCACCGGCCCATGTACAGCGCTGCTGAGGGTGGACCCCACAGGCCCATGTACAGCGCAGCTCCAGGGTGGATCCCACAGGCCCATGTACAGCGCAGCTCCAGGGTGGATCCCACAGGCCCATGTACAGCGCAGCTCCAGGGTGGATCCCACCGGCCCATGTACAGCGCAGCTCCAGGGTGGATTTATTTATTTATTTATTTATGCAATTTTATATAGCGCAGACTTTACCAGAAGGACCAATAATGATATACAGGAACAAAACACAAAAACAAACAATAAGTTACATGGATCAAAAGTGACACTAGTGAGCAACCAGAATACATGAGGTAGCAATCGGTGCATTATAGGAGAAAAAAGTGACAAGGGTGCAGGTTACAAAAACGTACAAAATACAAGTAGAGGTATAATACTGCAATAGAAGGCAGACACTCCGGCACAATAACAAACGTTACGTAGGCAAAGGTGGCACTTGTGCAAGTATCTAAAGCAAACAAATGTGTGAGGTAGCAAACAGTGTGTTACAAACAAAAGTGACGTGTGCAAGTTCCAAAATGGTACCATACACAGGTATTGGGAGATTACTAAACAATTAAACTACCAGAACACCCTGGGGAGGAGGTACCATAAACCTGGCCAATAGACTTTCCAATAATGGGAGGTCTTCCTTCAGACGAAGGCAAGGGTGGGAGTTAGACTTGGAGGTGTTTTTGGAGGAGGAGAACTTTAAGGTCCCGCAAGCCCATGTACAGCGCTGCTGCGGGTGAACCCCACAGGCTCATGTACAGCGCTGCTGAGGGTGGACCCCACAGGCCCGTGTACAGCGCTGCTGAGGGTGGACCCCACAGGCCCATGTACAGCGCTGCTGAGGGTGGACCTCACAGGCCCATGTACAACACTGCTGAGGTGTGGACCCCACAGGCCCGTGTACAGCGCTGCTGAGGGTGGACCCCACAGGCCCGTGTACAGCGCTGCTGAGGGTGGACCCCACAGGCCCATGTACAGCGCTGCTGAGGGTGGACCCCACAGGCCCATGTACAGCGCTGCTGAGGGTGGACCCCACAGGCCCATGTACAGCGCTGCTCCTGGGTGGACCCCACAGGCCCATGTACATCGCTGCTGCGGGGTGGACCCCACAGGCCCATGTACAGCGCTGCTGCGGGTGGACCCCACAGGCCCATGTACAGCGCTGCTGAGGGTGGACCCCACAGGCCCATGTACAGCGCTGCTGAGGGGTGGACCCCACAGGCCCATGTACAGCGCTGCTGCGGGTGGACCCCACAGGCCCGTGTACAGCGCTGCTGAGGGGTGGACCCCACAGGCCCATGTACAGCGCTGCTCCTGGGTGGACCCCACAGGCCCATGTACATCGCTGCTGCGGGGTGGACCCCACAGGCCCATGTACAGCGCTGCTGAGGGTGGACCCCACAGGCCCATGTACAGCGCTGCTGCGGGTGAACCCCACAGGCTCATGTACAGCGCTGCTGAGGGTGGACCCCACAGGCCCGTGTACAGCGCTGCTGAGGGTGGACCCCACAGGCCCATGTACAGCGCTGCTGAGGGTGGACCCCACAGGCCCGTGTACAGCGCTGCTGAGGGTGGACCCCACAGGCCCGTGTACAGCGCTGCTGAGGGTGGACCCCACAGGCCCATGTACAGCGCTGCTGAGGGTGGACCCCAGAGGCCCATGTACAGCGCTGCTGAGGGGTGGACCCCACAGGCCCATGTACAGCGCTGCTCCTGGGTGGACCCCACAGGCCCATGTACATCGCTGCTGCGGGGTGGACCCCACAGGCCCATGTACAGCGCTGCTGCGCGTGGACCCCACAGGCCCATGTACAGCGCTGCTGAGGGTGGACCCCACAGGCCCATGTACAGCGCTGCTGAGGGGTGGACCCCACAGGCCCATGTACAGCGCTGCTCCTGGGTGGACCCCACAGGCCCATGTACATCGCTGCTGCGGGGTGGACCCCACAGGCCCATGTACAGCGCTGCTGAGGTGAGGACCCCACAGGCCCATGTACAGCGCTGCTGCGGGTGGACCCCACAGGCCCATGTACAGCGCTGCTGAGGTGAGGACCCCACAGGCCCATGTACAGCGCTGCTGCGGGTGGACCCCACAGGCCCATGTACAGCGCTGCTGAGGTGAGGACCCCACAGGCCCATGTACAGCGCTGCTGAGGTGAGGACCCCACAGGCCCATGTACAGCGCTGCTGCGGGTGGACCCCACAGGCTCATGTACAGCGCTGCTGCGGGTGGACCCCACAGGCCCATGTACAGCGCTGCTCCGGGGTGGACCCCAGAGGCTCATGTACAGTGCTGCTGCGGGTGGACCCCACAGGCCCATGTACAGCGCTGCTGCGGGTGGACCCCACAGGCCCATGTACAGCGCTGCTGAGGGTGGACCCCACAGGCCCATGTACAGCGCTGCTGAGGTGTGGACCCCACAGGCCCATGTACAGCGCTGCTGAGGGTGGACCCCACAGGCCCATGTACAGCGCTGCTGAGGGTGGACCCCACAGGCCCGTGTACAGCGCTGCTGAGGGTGGACCCCACAGGCCCATGTACAGCGCTGCTGAGGGTGGACCTCACAGGCCCATGTACAACACTGCTGAGGTGTGGACCCCACAGGCCCGTGTACAGCGCTGCTGAGGGTGGACCCCACAGGCCCGTGTACAGCGCTGCTGAGGGTGGACCCCACAGGCCCATGTACAGCGCTGCTGAGGGTGGACCCCACAGGCCCATGTACAGCGCTGCTGAGGGTGGACCCCACAGGCCCATGTACAGCGCTGCTCCTGGGTGGACCCCACAGGCCCATGTACATCGCTGCTGCGGGGTGGACCCCACAGGCCCATGTACAGCGCTGCTGCGGGTGGACCCCACAGGCCCATGTACAGCGCTGCTGAGGGTGGACCCCACAGGCCCATGTACAGCGCTGCTGAGGGGTGGACCCCACAGGCCCATGTACAGCGCTGCTGCGGGTGGACCCCACAGGCCCGTGTACAGCGCTGCTGAGGGGTGGACCCCACAGGCCCATGTACAGCGCTGCTCCTGGGTGGACCCCACAGGCCCATGTACATCGCTGCTGCGGGGTGGACCCCACAGGCCCATGTACAGCGCTGCTGAGGGTGGACCCCACAGGTCCATGTACAGCGCTGCTGCGGGTGAACCCCACAGGCTCATGTACAGCGCTGCTGAGGGTGTACCCCACAGGCCCGTGTACAGCGCTGCTGAGGGTGGACCCCACAGGCCCATGTACAGCGCTGCTGAGGGTGGACCCCACAGGCCCGTGTACAGCGCTGCTGAGGGTGGACCCCACAGGCCCGTGTACAGCGCTGCTGAGGGTGGACCCCACAGGCCCATGTACAGCGCTGCTGAGGGTGGACCCCAGAGGCCCATGTACAGCGCTGCTCCTGGGTGGACCCCACAGGCCCATGTACATCGCTGCTGCGGGGTGGACCCCACAGGCCCATGTACAGCGCTGCTGCGGGTGGACCCCACAGGCCCATGTACAGCGCTGCTGAGGGTGGACCCCACAGGCCCATGTACAGCGCTGCTGAGGGGTGGACCCCACAGGCCCATGTACAGCGCTGCTCCTGGGTGGACCCCACAGGCCGATGTACATCGCTGCTGCGGGGTGGACCCCACAGGCCCATGTACAGCGCTGCTGAGGTGAGGACCCCACAGGCCCATGTACAGCGCTGCTGCGGGTGGACCCCACAGGCCCATGTACAGCGCTGCTGAGGTGAGGACCCCACAGGCCCATGTACAGCGCTGCTGCGGGTGGACCCCACAGGCCCATGTACAGCGCTGCTGAGGTGAGGACCCCACAGGCCCATGTACAGCGCTGCTGAGGTGAGGACCCCACAGGCCCATGTACAGCGCTGCTGCGGGTGGACCCCACAGGCTCATGTACAGCGCTGCTGCGGGTGGACCCCACAGGCCCATGTACAGCGCTGCTCCGGGGTGGACCCCAGAGGCTCATGTACAGTGCTGCTGCGGGTGGACCCCACAGGCCCATGTACAGCGCTGCTGCGGGTGGACCCCACAGGCCCATGTACAGCGCTGCTGAGGGTGGACCCCACAGGCCCATGTACAGCGCTGCTGAGGTGTGGACCCCACAGGCCCATGTACAGCGCTGCTGAGGGTGGACCCCACAGGCTCATGTACAGCGCTGCTGAGGGTGGACCCCACAGGCTCATGTACAGCGCTGCTGAGGGTGGACCCCACAGGCCCATGTACAGCGCTGCTGAGGGGTGGACCCCACAGGCTCATGTACAGCGCTGCTGAGGGGTGGACCCCACAGGCCCATGTACAGCGCTGCTGTGATGTGGACCCCACAGGCCCATGTACAGCGCTGCTGCGGGTGGACCCCACAGGCTCATGTACAGCGCTGCTGCGGGTGGACCCCACAGGCTCATGTACAGCGCTGCTGAGGGTGGACCCCACAGGCCCATGTACAGCGCTGCTGAGGATGGACCCCACAGGCTCATGTACAGCGCTGCTGCAGGTGTGTACCCCACAGGCCCATGTACAGCGCTGCTGTGGGTGGACCCCACAGGCCATGTACAGCACTGCTGAGGATGGACCCCACAGGCTCATGTACAGCGCTGCTGCAGGTGTGTACCCCACAGGCCCATGTACAGCGCTGCTGTGGGTGGACCCCACAGGCCATGTACAGCGCTGCTGAGGGTGGACCCCACAGGCCCATGTACAGCGCTGCTGAGGGGTGGACCCCACAGGCTCATGTACAGCGCTGCTGAGGGTGGACCCCACAGGCTCATGTACAGCGCTGCGGGTGGACCCACAGGCCCATGTACAGCGCAGCTGAGGGTGGACCCCACAGGCCCATGTACAGCGCAGCTGAGGGTGGACCCCACAGGCCCATGTACAGCGCTGCTGAGGGTGGACCCCACAGGCCCATGTACAGCGCTGCTGCGGGTGGACCCCACAGGCCCATGTACAGCGCTGCTGAGGTGTGGACCCCACAGGCCCATGTACAGCGCTGCTGAGGGGTGGACCCCACAGGCCCATGTACAGCGCTGCTGAGGATGGACCCCACAGGCCCATGTACAGCGCTGCTGAGGGTGGACCCCACAGGCCCATGTACAGCGCTGCTGCGGGTGGACCCCACAGGCTCATGTACAGCGCTGCTGAGGTGTGGACCCCACAGGCCCATGTACAGCGCTGCTGCGGGTGGACCCCACAGGCCCATGTACAGCGCTGCTGAGGTGTGGACCCCACAGGCTCATGTACAGCGCTGCTGCGGGTGGACCCCACAGGCCCATGTACAGCGCTGCTGAGGTGTGGACCCCACAGGCCCATGTACAGCGCAGCTGAGGGTGGACCCCACAGGCCCATGTACAGCGCAGCTGAGGGTGGACCCCACAGGCCCATGTACAGCGCTGCTGAGGGGTGGACCCCACAGGCCCATGTACAGCGCTGCTGCGGGTGGACCCCACAGGCCCATGTACAGCGCTGCTGAGGGTGGACCCCACAGGCCCATGTACAGCGCAGCTGAGGGTGGACCCCAGAGGCCCATGTACAGCGCTGCTCCTGGGTGGACCTCCCAGGCCCATGTACAGCGCTGCTGAGGAGTGGACCCCACAGGCCCATGTACAGCGCTGCTGAGGTGAGGAGCCCACAGACCCATGTACAGCGCTGCTGAGGTGTGGACCCCACAGGCCCATGTACAGCGCTGCTGAGGTGAGGAGCCCACAGACCCATGTACAGCGCTGCTGAGGTGTGGACCCCACAGGCTCATGTACAGCGCTGCTGCAGGTGTGTACCCCACAGGCCCATGTACAGCGCTGCTGAGGGTGGACCCCACAGGCCCATGTACAGCGCTGCTGAGGGTGGACCCCACAGGCCCATGTACAGCGCTGCTGAGGTGTGGACCCCACAGGCTCATGTACAGCGCTGCTGCGGGTGGACCCCACAGGCTCATGTACAGCGCTGCTCCGGGGTGGACCCCAGAGGCTCATGTACAGCACTGCTCCGGGGTGGACCCCAGAGGCTCATGTACAGCGCTGCTCCGGGGTGGACCCCAGAGGCTCATGTACAGCCCTGCTGAGGTGTGGACCCCACAGGCCCATGCACAGCGCTGCTCCGGGGTGGACCCCAGAGGCTCATGTACAGCGCTGCTCCGGGGTGGACCCCAGAGGCTCATGTACAGCGCTGCTCCGGGGTGGACCCCAGAGGCTCATGTACAGCGCTGCTGAGGTGTGGACCCCACAGGCTCATGTACAGCGCTGCTGCGGGTGGACCCCACAGGCCCTGTACAGCGCTGCTGAGGGTGGACCCCACAGGCCCATGTACAGCGCTGCTGAGGGTGGACCCTACAGGCCCATGTACAGCGCTGCTGAGGGTGGACCCCACAGGCCCATGTACAGCGCTGCTGAGGGTGGACCCCACAGGCCCATGTACAGCGCTGCTGCGGGTGGACCCCACAGGCCCATGTACAGCGCTGCTCCGGGGTGGACCCCAGAGGCTCATGTACAGCGCTGCTCCGGGGTGGACCCCAGAGGCTCATGTACAGCGCTGCTGCGGGTGGACCCCACAGGCCCATGTACAGCGCTGCTGAGGGTGGACCCCACAGGCCCATGTACAGCGCTGCTGAGGGTGGACCCCACAGGCCCATGTACAGCGCTGCTGAGGGTGGACCCCACAGGCCCATGTACAGCGCTGCTGAGGGTGGACCCCACAGGCCCATGTACAGCGCTGCTGTGATGTGGACCCCACAGGCCCATGTACAGCGCTGCTGAGGGGTGGACCCCACAGGCTCATGTACAGCGCTGCTGAGGTGTGGACCCCACAGGCTCATGTACAGCGCTGCTGTGGGTGGACCCCACAGGCCCTGTACAGCGCTGCTGAGGGTGGACCCCACAGGCCCATGTACAGCGCTGCTGAGGGTGGACCCCACAGGCCCATGTACAGCGCTGCTGCAGGTGTGTACCCCACAGGCCCATGTACAGCGCTGCTGAGGGTGAACCCCACAGGCCCATGTACAGCGCTGCTGAGGGTGGACCCCTCAGGCCCATGTACAGCGCAGCTGAGGGGTGGACCCCACAGGCCCATGTACAGCGCTGCTGAGGGTGGACCCCACAGGCCCATGTACAGCGCTGCTGAGGGTGGACCCCACAGGCCCATGTACAGCGCTGCTGCGGGTGGACCCCACAGGCTCATGTACAGCGCTGCTGAGGGTGGACCCTACAGGCCCATGTACAGCGCTGCTGCGGGTGGACCCCACAGGCCCATGTACAGCGCAGCTGAGGGGTGGACCCCACAGGCTCATGTACAGCGCTGCTGAGGGTGGACCCCACAGGCCCATGTACAGCGCTGCTGAGGGGTGGACCCCACAGGCCCATGTACAGCGCTGCTGAGGTGTGGACCCCACAGGCCCATGTACAGCGCTGCTGAGGGGTGGACCCCACAGGCCCATGTACAGCGCTGCTGCGGGTGGACCCCACAGGATCATGTACAGCGCTGCTGAGGTGTGGACCCCACAGGCCCATGTACAGCGCAGATGAGGGGTGGACCCCACAGGCCCATGTACAGCGCTGCTGAGGATGGACCCCACAGGCTCATGTACAGCGCTGCTGCGGGTGGACCCCACAGGCCCATGTACAGCGCAGCTGAGGGGTGGACCCCACAGGCCCAGGTACAGCGCTGCTGAGGTGTGGACCCCACAGGCTCATGTACAGCGCTGCTGAGGGGTGGACCCCACAGGCTCATGTACAGCGCTGCTGAGGGTGGACCCCACAGGCCCGTGTACAGCGCTACTGCGAGTGCACCCCACAGGCCCATGTACAGCGCTGCTGAGGGTGGACCCCACAGGCCCATGTACAGCGCTACTGAGGGGTGGACCCCACAGGCCCATGTACAGCGCTGCTGAGGGTGGACCCCACAGGCCCATGTACAGCGCTGCTGAGGGGTGGACCCCACAGGCCCATGTACAGCGCTGCTGAGGGTGGACCCCACAGGCTTATGTACAGCGCTGCTGCGGGTGGACCCCACAGGCCCATGTACAGCGCTGCTGAGGGGTGGACCCCACAGGCTCATGTACAGCGCTGCTGAGGATGGACCCCACAGGCCCATGTACAGCGCTGCTGCGGGTGAACCCCACAGGCCCATGTACAGCGCTGCTGAGGGTGGACCCTACAGGCCCATGTACAGCGCTGCTGAGGGTGGACCCTACAGGCCCATGTACAGCGCTGCTGAGGGGTGGACCCCACAGGCTCATGTACAGCGCTGCTGCGGTTGGACCCCACAGGCCCTGTACAGCGCTGCTGAGGTGTGGACCCCACAGGCTCATGTACAGCGCTGCTGAGGGTGGACCCTACAGGCTCATGTACAGCGCTGCTGAGGGTGGACCCCACAGGCTCATGTACAGCGCTGCTGCGGGTGGACCCCACAGGCCCTGTACAGCGCTGCGGCAGCGCAGCTGAGGGTGGACCCCACAGGCCCATGTACAGCGCAGCTGAGGGTGGACCCCACAGGCCCATGTACAGCGCAGCTGAGGGTGGACCCCACAGGCCCATGTACAGCGCTGCTGCGGGTGGACCCCACAGGCTTATGTACAGCGCTGCTGAGGTGTGGACCCCACAGGCTGAAGTACAGCGCTGCTGAGGTGTGGACCCCACAGGCCCATGTACAGCGCTGCTGCGGGTGGACCCCACAGGCTTATGTACAGCGCTGCTGAGGTGTGGACCCCACAGGCTGAAGTACAGCGCTGCTGAGGTGTGGACCCCACAGGCCCATGTACAGCGCAGCTGAGGGGTGGACCCCACAGGCCCATGTACAGCGCAGCTGAGGGTGGACCCCACAGGCCCATGTACAGCGCTGCTGAGGTGAGGAGCCCACAGACCCATGTACAGCGCTGCTGAGGGGTGGACCCCACAGGCCATGTACAGCGCTGCTGAGGGTGGACCCTACAGGCCCATGTACAGCGCTGCTGAGGTGTGGACCCCACAGGCCCATGTACAGCGCTGCTGATGGGGGACCCCACAGGCTCAAGTACAGCGCTGCTGAGGGTGGACCCCACAGGCCCATGTACAGCGCTGCTGAGGTGTGGACCCCACAGGCCCTGTACAGCGCTGCTGAGGGTGGACCCCACAGGCCCATGTACAGCGCTGCTGAGGGGTCGACCCCACAGGCCCATGTAGAGCGCTGCTGAGGTGTGGACCCCACAGGCCCATGTACAGCGCTGTTGAGGTGAGGAGCCCACAGACCCATGTACAGCGCTGCTGAGGGGTGGACCCCACAGGCCCATGTACAGCGCTGCTGAGGTGAGGAGCCCACAGACCCATGTACAGCGCTGCTGAAGGGTGGACCCCACAGGCTCATGTACAGCGCTGCTGAGGTGTGGACCCCACAGGCTCATGTACAGCGCTGCTGCGGGTGGACCCCACAGGCCCTGTACAGCGCTGCTGAGGGTGGACCCCACAGGCCCATGTACAGCGCTGCTGAGGGTGGACCCCACAGGCCCATGTACAGCGCTGCTGAGGGGTGGACCCCACAGGCCAATGTACAGCGCTGCTGAGGTGTGGACCCCACAGGCTCATGTACAGCGCTGCTGCGGGTGGACCCCACAGGCCCATGTACAGCGCTGCTGAGGGGTGGACCCCACAGGCCCATGTACAGCGCTGCTGAGGGGTGGACCCCACAGGCCCATGTACAGCGCTGCTGAGGTGTGGACCCCACAGGCTCATGTACAGCGCTGCTGAGGGTGGACCCCACAGGCTCATGTACAGCGCTGCTGCGGGTGGACCCCACAGGCCCATGTACAGCGCTGCTGTGATGTGGACCCCACAGGCCCATGTACAGCGCTGCTGAGGGGTGGACCCCACAGGCCCATGTACAGCGCTGCTGAGGTGTGGACCCCACAGGCCCATGTACAGCGCTGCTGCGGGTGGACCCCACAGGCCCATGTACAGCGCTGCTGAGGTGTGGACCCCACAGGCTCATGTACAGCGCTGCTGAGGGTGGACCCCACAGGCTCATGTACAGCGCTGCTGAGGGTGGACCCTACAGGCCCATGTACAGCGCTGCTGAGGTGTGGACCCCACAGGCCCATGTACAGCGCTGCTGAAGGTGGACCCCACAGGCTCATGTACAGCGCTGCTGAGGGTGGACCCCACAGGCCCATGTACAGCGCTGCTGAAGGTGGACCCCACAGGCTCATGTACAGCGCTGCTGAGGGTGGACCCCACAGGGCCATGTACAGCGATGCTGAAGGTGGACCCCACAGGCTCATGTACAGCGCTGCTGAGGGTGGACCCTACAGGCTCATGTACAGCGCTGCTGAGGGTGGACCCTACAGGCTCATGTACAGCGCTGCTGAGGTGTGGACCCCACAGGCCCATGTACAGCGCTGCTGAGGGGTGGACCCCACAGGCTCATGTACAGCGCTGCTGAGGATGGACCCCACAGGCCCATGTACAGCGCTGCTGAGGATGGACCCCACAGGCCCATGTACAGCGCAGCTGAGGGGTGGACCCCACAGGCCCATATACAGCGCTGCTCCTGGGTGGACCCCACAGGCCCATGTACAGCGCTGCTGAGTGGTTGACCCCACAGGCTCATGTACAGCGCTGCTCCTGGGTAGACCCCACAGCCTCACGTACAGCGCTGCTGAGGGGTGGACCCCACAGGCTCATGTACAGCGCTGCTCCGGGGTGGACCCCAGAGGCTCATGTACAGCGCTGCTCCTGGGTGGACCCCACAGCCTCACGCACAGCGCTGCTGAGGGGTGGACCCTACAGGCTCATGTACAGCGCTGCTGCGGGTGGACCCTACAGGCTCATTTACAGCGCAGCTGAGGTGTGGACCCCACAGGCCCATGTACAACACTGCTGAGGTGTGGACCCCACAGGCCCATGTACAGCGCTGCTGAGGGGGGACCCCACAGGCCCATGTACAGCGCTGCTGAGGGTGGACCCCACAGGTCCATGTACAGCGCTGCTGAGGGTGGATCCCACAGGTCCATGTACAGCGCTGCTGAGGGTGGACCCTACAGGCCCATGTACAGCGCTACTGAGGGTGGACCCCACAGGCTCATGTACAGCGCTGCTGAGGGTGGACCCCACAGGCCCATGTACAGCGCTGCTGAAGGTGGACCCCACAGGCTCATGTACAGCGCTGCTGAGGGTGGACCCCACAGGGCCATGTACAGCGATGCTGAAGGTGGACCCCACAGGCTCATGTACAGCGCTGCTGAGGGTGGACCCTACAGGCTCATGTACAGCGCAGCTGAGGTGTGGACCCCACAGGCCCATGTACAGCGCTGCTGAGGGGTGGACCCCACAGGCTCATGTACAGCGCTGCTGAGGATGGACCCCACAGGCCCATGTACAGCGCTGCTGAGGATGGACCCCACAGGCCCATGTACAGCGCAGCTGAGGGGTGGACCCCACAGGCCCATATACAGCGCTGCTCCTGGGTGGACCCCACAGGCCCATGTACAGCGCTGCTGAGTGGTGGACCCCACAGGCTCATGTACAGCGCTGCTCCTGGGTAGACCCCACAGCCTCACGTACAGCGCTGCTGAGGGGTGGACCCCACAGGCTCATGTACAGCGCTGCTCCGGGGTGGACCCCAGAGGCTCATGTACAGCGCTGCTCCTGGGTGGACCCCAAAGCCTCACGCACAGCGCTGCTGAGGGGTGGACCCTACAGGCTCATGTACAGCGCTGCTGCGGGTGGACCCTACAGGCTCATTTACAGCGCAGCTGAGGTGTGGACCCCACAGGCCCATGTACAACACTGCTGAGGTGTGGACCCCACAGGCCCATGTACAGCGCTGCTGAGGGGGGACCCCACAGGCCCATGTACAGCGCTGCTGAGGGTGGACCCCACAGGTCCATGTACAGCGCTGCTGAGGGTGGATCCCACAGGTCCATGTACAGCGCTGCTGAGGGTGGACCCTACAGGCCCATGTACAGCGCTACTGAGGGTGGACCCCACAGGCCCATGTACAGCGCTGCTGAGGTGTGGACCCCACAGGCCCATGTACAGCGCTGCTGAGGTGTGGACCCCACAGACCCATGTACAGCGCTGCTGAGGGGTGGACCCTACAGGCCCATGTACAGCGCAGCTGAGGGGTGGACCCCACAGGCCCATGTACAGCGCTGCTGAGGGTGGATCCCACAGGTCCATGTACAGCGCTGCTGAGGGTGGACCCTACAGGCCCATGTACAGCGCTACTGAGGGTGGACCCCACAGGCCCATGTACAGCGCTGCTGAGGTGTGGACCCCACAGGCCCATGTACAGCGCTGCTGAGGTGTGGAACCCACAGACCCATGTACAGCGCTGCTGAGGGGTGGACCCTACAGGCCCATGTACAGCGCAGCTGAGGGTGGACCCCACAGGCTCATGTACAGCGCTGCTGTGGGTGAACCCCACAGGCTCATGTACAGCGCTGCTGCGGGTGGACCCCACAGGCCCATGTACAGCGCTGCTGAGGGGTGGACCCCACAGGCTCATGTACAGCGCTGCTGCGGGTGGACCCCACAGGCCCATGTACAGCGCTGCTGAGGTGAGGACCCCACAGGCCCATGTACAGCGCTGCTGAGGGGTGTACCCCACAGGCTCATGTACAGCGCTGCTGCGGGTGGACCCCACAGACCCATGTACAGCGCTGCTGAGGGGTGGACCCCACAGGCTCATGTACAGCGCTGCTGAGGATGGAACCCACAGGCCCATGTACAGCGCTGCTGCGGGTGAACCCCACAGGCCCATGTACAGCGCTGCTGAGGGTGGACCCCACAGGCCCATGTACAGCGCTGCTGAGGATGGACCCCACAGGCTCATGTACAGCGCTGCTGCGGGTGGACCCCACAGGCCCATGTACAGCGCTGCTGAGGTGTGGACCCCACAGACCCATGTACAGCGCTGCTGAGGTGTGGACCCCACAGACCCATGTACAGCGCTGCTGCGGGTGGACCCCACAGGCCCATGTACAGCGCTGCTGAGGGTGGACCCCACAGGCCCATGTACAGCGCTGCTGAGGATGGACCCCACAGGCCCATGTACAGCGCAGCTGAGGGGTGGACCCCACAGGCTCATGTACAGCGCTGCTGAGGTGTGGACCCCACAGGTCCATGTACAGCGCTGCTGAGGGTGGACCCCAGAGGCCCATGTACAGCGCTGCTGAGGGTGGACCCCACAGGCCCATGTACAGCGCTGCTGAGGATGGACCCCACAGGCCCATGTACAGCGCAGCTGAGGGGTGGACCCCACAGGCCCATGTACAGCGCTGCTCCTGGGTGGACCCCACAGGCCCATGTACAGCGCTGCTGAGGGGTGGACCCCACAGGCCATGTACAGCGCTGCTCCTGGGTGGACCCCACAGGCCCATGTACAGCGCTGCTGAGGGTGGACCCCACAGGCCCATGTACAGCGCTGCTGAGGGTGGACCCCACAGGCCCATGTACAGCGCTGCTGAGGTGTGGACCCCACAGGCCCATGTACAGCGCTGCTGAGGGGTGGACCCCACAGCCTCACGTACAGCGCTGCTGAGGTGTGGACCCCACAGGCCCATGTACAGCGCTGCTGAGGGTGGACCCCACAGGCTCATGTACAGCGCTGCTGCGGGTGAACCCCACAGGCCCATGTACAGCGCTGCTGAGGGGTGGACCCCACAGGCCCATGTACAGCGCTGCTGCAGGTGTGGACCCCACAGGCCCATGTACAGCGCTGCTGAGGGTGGACCCTACAGGCCCATGTACAGCGCAGGTGAGGGGTGGACCCCACAGGCCCATGTACAGCGCTGCTGAGGTGTGGACCCCACAGGCCCATGTACAGCGCTGCTGAGGCTGGACCCCACAGGCTCATGTACAGCGCTGCTGCGGGTGAACACCACAGGCCCATGTACAGCGCTGCTGAGGGGTGGACCCCACAGGCCCATGTACAGCGCTGCTGAGGGTGGACCCTACAGGCCCATGTACAGCGCAGCTGAGGGGTGGACCCCACAGGCCCATGTACAGCGCTGCTGAGGTGTGGACCCCACAGGCCCATGTACAGCGCTGCTGAGGGTGGACCCCACAGGCTCATGTACAGCGCTGCTGCGGGTGAACCCCACAGGCCCATGTACAGCGCTGCTGCGGGTGAACCCCACAGGCCCATGTACAGCGCTGCTGAGGTGTGGACCCCACAGGCCATGTACAGCGCTGCTGAGGGTGGACCCCACAGGCCCATGTACAGCGCTGCTGCAGGTGTGTACCCCACAGGCCCATGTACAGCGCTGCTGAGGATGGACCCCACAGGCCCATGTACAGCGCTGCTGAGGGTGGACCCCACAGGCCCATGTACAGCGCTGCTGAGGGGTGGACCCCACAGGCCCATGTACAGCGCTGCTGAGGTGTGGACCCCACAGGCCCATGTACAGCGCTGCTGAGGGGTGGACCCCACAGGCCCATGTACAGCGCTGCTGCGGGTGGACCCCACAGGATCATGTACAGCGCTGCTGAGGTGTGGACCCCACAGGCCCATGTACAGCGCAGATGAGGGGTGGACCCCACAGGCCCATGTACAGCGCTGCTGCGGGTGAACCCCACAGGCCCATGTACAGCGCTGCTGAGGTGTGGACCCCACAGGCCATGTACAGCGCTGCTGAGGGTGGACCCCACAGGCCCATGTACAGCGCTGCTGCAGGTGTGTACCCCACAGGCCCATGTACAGCGCTGCTGAGGATGGACCCCACAGGCCCATGTACAGCGCAGCTGAGGGGTGGACCCCACAGGCCCATGTACAGCGCTGCTGAGGGTGGACCCCACAGGCCCATGTACAGCGCTGCTGCGGGTGGACCCCACAGGCCCATGTACATAGGATAACACGGGAACCGTATAAAATGGCATATGTTATGAAGTGGCGGTTGGTGACCCACAAAAATGGCGGGGCACTGTACGCACACACGGACATGGAGTGAACTTGATCCGAAGGTATTGCAGAGGGCACCAGTTGCATGATGTTGGACCCGGCCTCCTGTCGTGGTCCTACCCCTCCCGCATGGCGGGGCCAGGACGACATCAGCCCTCCTCCGGACCTCGGGCGGCCCCTTCGGCCCGACCCTGCACGCCCCAACACCACAGATCCAGCTACCATCCCGGATCCCCATCATCGGCCTGGCCCCAGCATAGGCCCCTCACGACCTAAGCACGAGGCCGTGCCGGACTCCATCTTGGGCCCACCACACCACGACCACGTGGCCTCGGCCCCAGCGAAGCCCCGACATCGAGGCACCAAGATCCACCCAGGTGGTCGAGTGGCCACTCGACAGATCCCGGAGGGAGAGGAGTTTCGATGGCCCTCCAGCCGTCCCCGGACAGCTAGTATCGATCGCCCTCCGGCCTCCCTGGGCGCTGGCTCCACCCCCCTGCTGGGTGTCTGGACACCATCATCCCGGCCCCTCTGGCCCCCAGGCGCGAGGGTCCGGACATCAAAGGACCTCCGTCCTATATCTGGGGCAGCCCCGGAGTAGGACGCCAGTTGTATCCTGGACTGGAAGCCCTGCTGACGCTGTCACGGCCGACACCAGACGAACTCATCCTTCCTGTAACCTGAACCATCTGAGAGCCTGCTGGCGCTGCCGCGGCCTACCTTGCTGAACCATCTGAGAGCCTGCTGGCGCTGCCGCGGCCTACCTTGCTGAACCATCTGAGAGCCTGCTGGCGCTGCCGCGGCCTACCTTGCTGAACCATCTGAGAGCCTGCTGGCGCTGCCACGGCCTATCTTGCTGAACCATCTGAGAGCCTGCTGGCGCTGCCGCGGCCTACCTTGTTGCACCATCTGAGAGCCTGCTGGCGCTGCCGCGTCCTACCTTGCTGAACCATCCTGTTAGCCTGCTGGCGCCGCCGCGGCTCGAACCTCTCGGAACCCCCCAGCTCGAGGATTGAGAGCTGTGCGTAGGGTATCCCTGCCTCCACCCAGAGTAAGACTGTCCCGCTACTTTACCCTCCTTGTCCGAGACTTTACGGATCCCTCGATCCAGCTGTATATACTGCCAAGGATCCTCAACCGTTATTACTTATAAAAGCTTGAGAACTTGACCTCCTGTGTGGTGTCCGTTTGTAGTGTTGTGATTACTCTGCTGTACGATCCTAGGAGGGGCCCTCATCCAGGAGGCCTCTCGGCAACGCTCGGCTACTTCTCGATGGAGGGGTGGACCTAGGGGTGGTCAGTCAGACATCTTCTGCCTCCCCCGGGTCGCCTTTCTAACATTGGTGGCAAGCGCCGGGATCCGAGCCCACGCAGATCGTACAGAGAGTGATTCACTCGCTACCCAGAAAAACCCACTGCGACCATGAGCACAGAATTCCAGAAGGAGAAAATGGAAGACTACAGTCACAAGGAGCTGAAGCAATTCTGCAAAGATCTAGGCATCGCTACCACTGGCTTAAGCACCAAAGAAGATTTCAAATCGGCCCTGCAGGCCTGGGTGGACGCCGGCAAGGCGCCACCTCCGAGTGCAGATAACCCGGGCCCGAACGGAGGCCCGGAGGCTCAGCTGAACCCAGCGGGAGAGAGACCCGCAAACCCAAACACGGGCCTCTCCCACGAAGACGCCCGAGAACGAGAGAGGAACCGGCTCCACGAGCTGGAGCTTGCTCGACTCAGACAAGAAGGAGAGATCCAACTGGCAGAAAGGAAGCTAGCCCTCGAGCAGCTACGGCTAGAGGGAGACCTAGAAGAAAAGCGAAGACAAAGAGACCTCGAGGAGAAGAAACTCCTGCTCGAGCACGAGCGCGTCCTCAAAGAACTAGAATTTAAAGCCAAGGCAAACGAGACTGCCACCTCCGGGGGTAAGACCTCACCTCCCCCGGTGGACACAAAGGTGCACATACCCAAGGATGTCGTCAAAGAGTACTATAAGAACGACGACATCCAGCAGTGGTTCAAAGCTTACGAGGTCGCCATGGCCGCCCATCGAGTACCCCTCAGGGACTGGGGTGCCGGCCTGTGGGGGAAGTTTATCAACGAAGGGAGAGACGCCCTGCTGGAGCTCCCTGATACCGAGAGGACCTCGTACGAGCCCATGAAGACCGCCCTCCTCACTCGCTACGGACTCACCCCCGAGATGTACCGGCAGCGATTCCGAGACTGCAAAAAAATCCCCGGTACCACGTGGGTGGAATACGTGAACTATTACAGTCGAGCCTTCGAGGGGTGGACTCGGGGCTGCCAGGTCACCACCTACCAGCAGTTAGTCGACCTCATTCTATGGGAACACCTGTCCAATAACTGTTTCGTCGAACTCCGGCAGCACCTCCTCGACAGCAAATTGACTGAGCCACGAAAACTCGCTGTCGAGGCAGACCGATGGGCCAGCACCCGAGTTCCCCGGAACATGATGGGAGATTACGGCCGGGGGTCCCCGGGGAACCACCGACCACGAGGTGGCGGAGTAGGCCAGAGCCGGGGTCGAGACGCCCCCCAGGGGTCATCCCCTACCTCCACGTCGCCAACCCTGGGCTGGAGAGGGGGCCCCCCAGCCAGGCCGGGGCCCCGCCCGAACGATACATGCCACAGATGCCAGCGACAGGGTCATTATGCGAATGACCCCCTCTGCCCAATGAACCAGCGACCCGGCACCACCGGGCCCCCAGCCCGCCAGATCGCGGCAGCTGCCCTAGGTGAAGAAAGAAGTGAGGAAGAGGACAACGACCACGAGCAGGCCGAGTGGGAGCCCGCCGCCATGACCTTAGCCTGCCTGGGTACTCACGACATGATCCCCCGAGGGCCGATCCCCGGCAACACCCAGAAGTACCGCCAGTGGGTCACCATCAATGGTCGCCGGACCGAAGCCCTCCGTGACACTGGGGCCAGCGTGACAGCGGTCCGCTGCCATCTGGTGACCCCGGAACAGATCCTTCCTAACGTCCTGTGCCCAGTCCGATCCGCAGATAACTCCGAGACTATGTGTCAGATGGCCCGCATCCCCTTCGAGTGGGGGGGAGTGTGGGGCGTGCTGAAAGTGACTGTCCGCGACGATGCCCCCGTGGACTGCCTCCTTGGGAACGACCTGGAAAGTTCCCCATGGGCTGGCGTCGAACGAAGAGAGCACCTGGGGATGCTAGGCCTTCCCGAGTGGGTCTGTGCGACCACCCGCTCCATGTCCACCCGAGCCTCCGCCCCGGCGGTGGAGGCTCCAACCGAGGAGCCAGAATGGCCCGCACCTCCACCACCCGTCGTCCCCGAGGACGCCGACACCGAGCCCGGCCCCCAAGGGCCCGACCAAGAAGGTCTCACCGAGCTCAACCACCTCCCGAACTCGCTCAATGGCGCCAAGAAGGTGGCCCCACCCGCGAACAGTTCCGGCAGGAACAGAAAACCTGCCCCTCCCTCGAGGGGATGCGACAGCAAGCCGCTACGCAAGCCGCTGGAGACCCCGCGGGGTCCCACTGGGTC
The DNA here is from genome assembly GCF_964261635.1 of Lissotriton helveticus. Taxonomy (NCBI): domain Eukaryota; kingdom Metazoa; phylum Chordata; class Amphibia; order Caudata; family Salamandridae; genus Lissotriton; species Lissotriton helveticus. The sequence goes on along the minus strand of NC_136067.1, from coordinate 7,239,388 downwards.
TACTGGGACAACCACCTCCTTTACAGTGAGCAGAAGATTGCCGAGCTAGGGGCCGGCCGGGTGCTGGTTGTACCCCTCCGGTTCAGAGACTTCCTCCTGAACTTAGCACATGATGTGCCCCTCGCCGGGCACCTGGGGCAGGACAAAACTTACAGCCGCCTGGTGACCCATTTCTACTGGCCAAAAATGCGCACGGATGTACAGAACCACTGCAGGACCTGCCCGACCTGTCAAGCCAGCGGGAAGAGCGGGGGGAAAGTCAAAACCCCGCTCCAGCCGTTCCCTGTGGTAACCACCCCCTTCGAGCGAGTGGGAATAGACATCGTAGGGCCCCTGGCCCCTCGCACCTCGCAGGGGCACCGCTTCATCCTCGTCCTGGTGGACCATGCCACCCGCTATCCTGAGGCCATCCCTCTCCGAACAATCACGGCCCCCGTGGTGGGCCGAGCGCTCATGAGCATCTTCTCCCGAGTCGGCTTCCCCCGCGAAGTCGTGAGTGATCGGGGGTCCAACTTCATCTCGAAGCATATGCGGTCCCTATGGCAACAGTGCGGGGTCACATATAAGTTCACCACCCCGTATCATCCCCAGGGAAATGGACTAGTGGAACGCTTTAACAGGACACTGAAGGGAATGATCAAGGGCCTAGAAGAGCCCCTCCGGCGCAAATGGGATGTCCTGCTGCCCTGCCTCCTATTCGCCTACCGAGAGGTACCCCAGAAGTCCCTAGGGTTCAGCCCTTTTGAACTATTGTACGGGCACCCGGTCCGAGGCCCCCTCAGCCTGGTCAAGGAGGGCTGGGAGACAGCCGTTCGAGATGCCCCCCCGGATGTCTACCGATACCTCCTGACGCTTCGCAACCAGACTCGGAAGTTCAGGGAACTTGCCGAGGCCAACCTAGAGGCCAGCCAGGAGGAAATGAAGCGCTGGTATGACCAGAACGCCTCGTCCATCGAGTTCGAGTCGGGCCAGCAAGTCTGGGTCATGTCCCCGGTTGAACCGTGTGCCCTCCAGGACAAATGGACGGGGCCCTTCAAGGTGGTGGAGCGCAAGAGCCCCGTCACCTACCTGGTAGACATGGAGTCCCCCAGGAACCCCCTCCGGGTTCTACACGCTAACCGGCTCAAGCCGCACTTTGCACGCACTGAACTGAGTCTGCTGCTGGCGACCGATGATGGAGCTGAAGACGACTCCGAGCCACTACCAGATCTCCTCAGCACCACCGAGAAAGACGGCTCCTTCGAAGGGGTCCGGCTCTCCTCTACCCTGACCCCAGAGCAGCAACAAGACTGCCGGAAGCTGCTGGGGCAGTTTGCGGATCTGTTTTCCCTCACGCCGGGGGTCACCCGGTGGTGTGTCCACGATGTGGACACCGGAGACAGCCCCCCTGTAAAACAACGAGCTTTCCGAGTGCCCGACCGGGTTCGGGCCTGCATCCAATCCGAGGTGGCCAAGATGTTGGCCCTGGGGGTAGTCGAACCCTCCAACAGTCCCTGGGCCAGTCCCGTTGTTCTGGTCCCGAAAGCCGCTTCCCCCGGAACAGCACCCGAGCTCCGGTTCTGTGTTGACTACCGGGGACTGAATGCCGTCACCAGGACCGACGCACATCCCATCCCCAGGGCGGATGAACTGATCGATCGCCTAGGGGCCGCCAGATACCTCAGCACCTTCGATCTCACGGCGGGGTATTGGCAGATCGGCCTTACCCCTGGCGCACAAGAGCGATCGGCCTTCTCGACGCCAGATGGCCACTATCACTTCAAAGTGATGCCCTTCGGCATGAAAAATGCACCGGCCACCTTCCAGAGACTAGTGAACCAGGTGCTGGCCGGACTAGAGGAATACAGTGCCGCCTACCTAGATGACATCGCGGTGTACAGCCTTCACTGGGATGAGCACCTGTCCCACCTCTGGGAAGTCCTGACGGCCCTCCGGCGGGCCGGACTGACAATAAAAGCCAGCAAATGCCAGATAGGCCAAGGTTCCGTGACCTATCTAGGGCACCAAGTAGGGAGCGGTCAAGTAGCTCCCCTCCAACCAAAGGTAGACGCCATCCGGGCCTGGGAGCCCCCGGTCACCCAGACCGCCGTCCGAGCCTTCCTGGGGCTCACCGGATACTATCGGCGATTTATAAAAGACTACGGGAGCATTGTGGGGCCCCTCACCGAACTGACCTCAAAGAGATTACCCCAGAAGGTGCACTGGACCCCTGCGTGCCAGACCGCATTTGAGACTTTAAAGACTGCCATGTGCACCGCCCCTGTGCTCCAGGCCCCCGACTACAGCAGAGAGTTTGTAGTCCAAACCGACGCCTCGGAGCACGGCATCGGGGCAGTCCTGTCACAAGTTAACCCCGAAGGAATCGACCGGCCTGTGGCCTTCATCAGCCGACGCCTCCTGGCATGAGAACAGCGGTGGAGCACCATCGAGAGGGAAGCCTTTGCCGTGGTGTGGGCACTCAAGAAGCTCCGGCCTTACCTCTTCGGCACCCACTTCCGAGTCCAGACCGACCACCAACCCCTGCGTTGGTTGATGCAGATGCGGGGAGAAAACCCGAAACTGCTGCGCTGGTCCATTTCTCTACAGGGGATGGATTTCACTGTGGAGCATCGCCCCGGCAACGACCACGCCAATGCCGACGGCCAGTCCAGATTTTTCCGCCTCGGCGAGGAGAATCCCCAGGAAAATGGGTGACTCTCCCCTGCCTTCAGCTGGGGGGGACGCGTGTTGGACCCGGCCTCCTGTCGTGGTCCTACCCCTCCCGCATGGCGGGCCCAGGACGACATCAGCCCTCCTCCGGACCTCGGGCGGCCCCTTCGGCCCGACCCTGCACGCCCCAACACCACAGATCCAGCTACCATCCCGGATCCCCATCATCGGCCTGGCCCCAGCGTAGGCCCCTCACGACCTAAGCACGAGGCCGTGCCGGACTCCATCTTGGGCCCACCACACCACGACCACGTGGCCTCGGCCCCAGCGAAGCCCCGACATCGAGGCACCAAGATCCACCCAGGTGGTCGAGTGGCCACTCGACAGATCCCGGAGGGAGAGGAGTTTCGATGGCCCTCCAGCCGTCCCCGGACGGCTAGTATCGATCGCCCTCCGGCCTCCCTGGGCGCTGGCTCCACCCCCCTGCTGGGTGTCTGGACACCATCATCCCGGCCCCTCTGGCCCCCAGGCGCGAGGGTCCGGACATCAAAGGACATCCGTCCTATATCTGGGGCAGCCCCGGAGTAGGACGCCAGTTGTATCCTGGACTGGAAGCCCTGCTGACGCTGTCACGGCCGACACCAGACGAACTCATCCTTCCTGTAACCTGAACCATCTGAGAGCCTGCTGGCGCTGCCGCGGCCTACCTTGCTGAACCATCTGAGAGCCTGCTGGCGCTGCCGCGGCCTACCTTGCTGAACCATCTGAGAGCCTGCTGGCGCTGCCGCGGCCTACCTTGCTGAACCATCTGAGAGCCTGCTGGCGCTGCCGCGGCCTATCTTGCTGAACCATCTGAGAGCCTGCTGGCGCTGCCGCGGCCTACCTTGTTGCACCATCTGAGAGCCTGCTGGCGCTGCCGCGGCCTACCTTGCTGAACCATCCTGTTAGCCTGCTGGCACCGCCGCGGCTCGAACCTCTCGGAACCCCCCAGCTCGAGGATTGAGAGCTGTGCGTAGGGTATCCCTGCCTCCACCCAGAGTAAGACTGTCCCGCTACTTTACCCTCCTTGTCCGAGACTTTACGGATCCCTCGATCCAGCTGTATATACTGCCAAGGATCCTCAACCGTTATTACTTATAAAAGCTTGAGAACTTGACCTCCTGTGTGGTGTCCGTTTGTAGTGTTGTGATTACTCTGCTGTACGATCCTAGGAGGGGCCCTCATCCAGGAGGCCTCTCGGCAACGCTCGGCTACTTCTCGACGGAGGGGTGGACCTAGGGGTGGTCAGTCAGACATCTTCTGCCTCCCCCGGGTCGCCTTTCTAACACATGACATTATTCATTTTAAAAAACATTTTAGAAAGAAAAATGAAATGTTTAACTGCAGCATCTCCCAGAATGTCCCCGGCTCTCCCCAGTCCCTGGCTCCGAGTGAGGTCCCACAGCCAACGCCATTAACCAATCCAGGCACTGCTCTCATGCTGTCCTGTTAAGCAGCACAAGTGAAGCGTTAGGATTGGCTGGAGTGGGCTGGCTCAGCCCTCCTAAATGCACTTTGCCTGTTCTCCACCCATCTCTCAGTCAGCTCGGTTTGTTGAGGCTTCACTTGCACATGACGGGCTGGCCGTTGCAAGATAGCCGGCCAAACTTACATGCACAAATCAAACTGAAGTAGCCACTCCTCACTGCTGGCAATCAGGAGCAATGGCCCACTAGCCCCGCCCTCACACTTGGCTCATCTGGCAGAGTAAATAACAAAATAGTGATAAAAGCATTTTATTACTATTGTATAGCTCACACTTTCTGCGCAGCATTAATGGTGAGCCGATGCTCCTCCGCCCTTGTGGAGGAACCGCCGCTGATATTATGGACCACAACTACTGTTAGAAATGGGATCTCTGGTTGGCTGAGGCTTGCGCCAAAGTCAGGCAGAAACCACCATTCTACGTCAGGGCTTGGGAGTTACACTCCAAGATAACCCCTGCTCACCCTCTTGGTAGCTTGGCACGAGCAGTCAGGCTTATTTCAGAGGCGATGTGTAAAGCATTTGCGCAACACACACAGCAACACCATCCAAGGCCCCCCACAAACGGAACTCCACACAAGGTTATATAAAAATAGCCTTTGTATTATCAGAACACATCAGAATCATAATCACAGGATATACATTGTGCCAACTGGCACGGGCATGATTTACAAGGGATTATATGTACACAGGACAGGGTCACACGTACCACTGTCAGGAATAAGCACGGAAGACCGGAAACGCGGGGCCAAGTCTACCCCCAATCGGAGCGCGGCAGCGGGCGGGACTTCCTCGCAGAACCGGAAGTCCTGCCCTGAGTTCCTATTTTGCGGTGCGAGGGCCGCGGCGGTGATTCTTACCGGCAAATGAGGGGTGGGCACCCGTTAAGGTGCATATCAAAAGGGGTGGCACCCTCAATTTAGAAAAGGGACGAGAATTGGGCATAAGGCAAGGTAGGCACCTGCGAGGTACACACAACGGCAGGAGCTCTTCCCCCCAAGGGCACACAACAGCGCTCTGCCTAAAGATGCAGAATAAAGCGCCCACCAGGCGCTGGGGGCACAGGAAGGGAGGACCCCTAAAGAAGGCCCCCCTTGACAACATCCAAAAAGGAGGAAATGGGTCCCAGAGGTCCAGGACATAAATGGTGGAGCACAGCAGCTCCCAGAAAAGGAAATTCCTCCAGGCGTCCAGGGGCTGGGCAGGGCCCAGGGAGGCAAGCCTTCCCCTGGGCCCCAGCAGCAGCACGCCTGTGGTTGTTTCAAGTTGGCAAAACAAGAACATTTTACAAGAGGTCACAGCCTCTTTTTATACACAAAATTCCTTTGTCTTAAGGTGCAGGTAAGGGGCGAACCAGCTACAACTGGTTCCTGAGCACTTTGTTTTGCTCAGCCCCTCTCTCTATTCACAGGATGGGTTAGGGACGTCAGACACACCACATGGGGGTGGAGCCAGCATTGTGGGGGGAAAGCCCAGCCCTATTCAGGTCCCAGGTGCACTCCTCCCCGGCCATCAACATGCAGATCTCCCATTCACCACCGGGGCAGCCCCATCCTGACTCCAGGAGCCAGGCACACCAGCCAACCCCAGCCAATCACAAGCCAGCACCTTCACTGCACAGACAGGCCAACTTCTAGAAGTGGCACTTCCACACTAGACACAATAACGCCACACACATCATCGCGCAGCATTTAATTACACGAGTCCGCACATACCAAACTCGCACCTGCACTCCCCACGCTTCAGGAACTACCAGGGACACATACATTCCTCACGCATTCCTATGGGAGGGCAGGCCAACCTTACCACACGCACGCACTTTACCCTGGGACACAGTGGTAAAGTGCGCAGAAATCAAAAATCACTAACACCAGGTCACAATTAAAAGCAAAAAGTTCAGGGGTGAACCTGCCAGAAGGGCCAAGTCCAACAACTACAAACGGCCACATCAATGGTGAATGCAGAAGTGTAGTTTGAATGCAAATGAAAAGAGTGGAAAATCAGTCTTACAACATGGGCAGCTGCACAAAATGCAAATGAAAAATTCTAAATGCCCTCACAGAAGGCGTAATCTAGGGTGGGGAGTGCTCATTGAGAACACCTGCACCAGCCCCCAGCCTAGGGGTAATTACTCAACCCAGGAACAGTGCTCCCAGGTCAGCAATATATGTAGGCCATCCGCATGCAAGACGGCGCTTTCAAGAATGAGGACATCAGAGTGTGTCGCACTGCCCTGAGCACGGCAATAACAAGCACTGAAGTGTGAGAGAGTATACAGACAGAGGAGCACTCTCTGACGAGAGAGAGAGAGAGAGAGGGAGAGAGAGAGAGAGAGAGAGAGAGACAGAGAGACAGAGGATCACTCTCCAACGAGAGAGAGAATATACAGAGGATCACTCTCCGACGAGAGAGAGAGAATATACAGAGAATCACTCTCTGACGAGAGAGAGAGAGAGAGAGAGAATATACAGAGAATCACTCTCTGACGAGAGAGAGAGAATATACAGAGGATCACTCTCTGACGAGAGAGAGAGAGAGAGAGAATATACAGAGGATCACTCTCTGACGAGAGAGAGCGAGAGAGAATATACAGAGGATCACTCTCTGACGAGAGAGAGAGAGAGAGAGAGAATATACAGAGAATCACTCTCTGACGAGAGAGAGAGAATATACAGAGAATCACTCTCTGACGAGAGAGAGAGAATATACAGAGAATCACTCTCTGACGAGAGAGAGAGAGAGAGAGAGAGAGAGAGGGAGAATATACAGAGGATCACTCTCTGACGAGAGAGAGAGAGAGAGAGAATATACAGAGAATCACTCTCTGACGAGAGAGAGAGAATATACAGAGGATCACTCTCTGACGAGAGAGAGAGAGAGAGAATATACAGAGGATCACTCTCTGACGAGAGAGAGCGAGAGAGAATATACAGAGGATCACTCTCTGACGAGAGAGAGAGAGAGAGAGAGAATATACAGAGAATCACTCTCTGACGAGAGAGAGAGAATATACAGAGAATCACTCTCTGACGAGAGAGAGAGAATATACAGAGAATCACTCTCTGACGAGAGAGAGAGAGAGAGAGAGAGAGAGAGAATATACAGAGGATCACTCTCTGACGAGGGAGAGAGAGAGAGAGAGAATATACAGAGGATCACTCTCTGATGAGGGAGAGAGAGAGAGAGAGAATATACAGAGGATCACTCTCTGACGAGAGAGAGAAAGAGAGAGACAGAGAGAGAGAGAGAGAGAGAGAGAGAGAGAGAGAGAGAATATACAGAGGATCACCCGGTGTAATCAGGGTGGGGGAAAGGATTTTCTAATCTTTTTATTTATGTTGCAGGCGGAGTTACAGGGCGATCTGGAGGTGGAAAGGTACTCAGGGGTACCCTCTTCTGGAGCACAAAGGATGCTGAGGCCTAATATCCCCAGGAAGTCTGTGCGGTGGACCCTGGGGTGCGACGGCGCCCCGCTATCCTACGGGCGGTTGGAAACCTGAACAACCGGGGGTCGCTTGAACGCTCCACCCTCGTAAGGGGGGGCGTGTGTAATGGGGTGGACCGACAATTCACCAGAAGGGGAGGGGCTATCCCCTCACCACCACCGCTAAGCACCGATTGGCTAAGGCCACGATTGCAAGTTGGCCCATCAGGTGGTAGTCCGCGAGGGGCGGCTTGCCTTTGGATCGCCTGTAAGATAACCCACCATGTTGGCATAGTTGGTATGCTAATGAACCTGCAGCAATTTTCTCCACCAAAAAGTTGTCTTGTCTGCCTATTTATGTGACCTGTATGTTGCTGCTGAGGGCTGGTGGGTGTGGCTGATATTGGCACAATAACTGATGCACTCTGACATTGGTGACTTTGCCCTTCCTTCCTGTGCTCTTTTCCCCTGTTCCAGTGGCGAGCATGGCTGCTCTGCTGAGCCCCCCCTCTCAGGCCCCCAGAAGGAGGTCCCCAAGGCCCCCCCAGCTCCACTGAAGAGCAGCGTCAGCCATAAAAGCTTCCCACCCCCAGAGGAGGCGCGGAGATGAAGGCAGAGGGATTGAAATGCTAATTTGCTCACTTCTTATCAGCTCAGCATCAGTCAGACTGCAGCAGGCCTGGGAGGCGGGCGCTGCTGCCGAAAGATTTTATTTTACGCAGAAAATCGGTTTGCAGATTGAACAGTGGTTTGTTGAGAAGCTGTTTATCTGCAAATCAAAGAGACTCCTTTATAAGCAGATGCGGAGAGAGGCTTTTCTGGGGGGTTAAAAGAGGGAGGCAGGAGGCAGACACACCTGTAGAGGCCGCCAGCATCACCTGGCCAGGTGTGTCACTCCACCCCGTCCTAGCAATGCATTTATTTATTTATGCATTTATTTATTTATGCATTTATTTATACATTGCTTAGTTTTTGCAATTTTTAATATAGCGTGGACTTGGCCTGGCTGCATCAGAGCGCTTCACAATAAAGCCAGAAAATGTCATTAACAAATAGAAAGTGTACATGTACATGAGAGGTGGAGGGGACACCATGTTAGCCCCTCCCCCTGAGGTGGAGCGCGTCACTCACATGCAATTTACAACACAGCAGTAAAGAGCAGGTGGGACAGTAGTCTGAGGTTCAAAAATAGTTTGTGCCGGGTGAGGTTGATTTGCGTTTGGAGGGCGCGACAGCAGGTAGGAGCAGTGCTTAATTTGAGAAATATTAAGTGCCGGGGCTCTGACCAGGAGGCCACTGCAGCTTGCACCACCCATCGCCTTTGTCATCGCTGCCAAAACAACTACTCACCATCTCTCTCACTTGTAAATGCGACAGTTCAGATTATTCCAGGCCCCCAAAGCTAAAGGTCTGGCTGGGGAGGCAGGTGTGAGCACTCTTTTAATGTATATTGTTTTCCTAAACAACTGTTGTTCTGCTCATCTCTAAATTAGATGAGCAGCGCCACCATGTGGTAGACTGTTCTAAGTATGGTGTTGACAATTAAGTACTAGTGCCGAGCACCGGAATCCAATTGAGAGCCGGTGCTGAGCACCTGAAAGCACTGGCTCAAATTAAGCACTAGGTAAGAGCGGGTTGAGCCAGGTGTCGTTCAGAGAGAAGAGCTTTGAGGTGTTTTTTAAGGTGACCTGATGTGGGATTCCAGATTCTTGTGGCGTTTCCAGAGACGGACTGGTTCATGTATCACTCGAGCTTGAAGATGGGGTGTTTGAGGAGGGACGGTTGAATATCGGTCGGGCCGGTGAGGTACGAGGATAAAGAGAAGCTTTATGAGTGGTGCCGGTGGGTTGAAACGGAGCCCTCGCCTCTATGAGAAGCCATCGAAGGGGACGTCGCATGGAGGCGATGTGGTTATGAAGGGGGCTGCCGCAGGTAGGACCGCTCTCGGTGGATGTAGGTGGACTTTGGGAATGCCGGATCAGAGTACAATCCTGCTGTTGAGTCTGGAGAGCACGAGCGCCTGCACAACACATTCACGGTTTTCTGCTGGAATGAGGTTCCTGATTCACCAACACAGCCTCAGCTGGAACAGGGAGATCTGGGCCCTCCTAGCCACGGAGGAGATCTGGGCCCTCCTAACCCAACCACAATTACTGCCACCTCCTACCACTATCAGCACCACCAAAATGACCGCAGCCAGTACCAATAACAATCACTATTACTGTCACCTCATACAACTACCATAACCACCAATACTGCCACCCTATACCACTATCAGCATCACCACACCCACCAATACCAATACCACAACCACCTATACCGCCAGCATATACCACTATCAGCACCATCAATAACACAACCACCAATACTGCCACCTTATACCAGTATCAGCACCACCAATAACATAACCACCAAAACCACCATTATGTACCAGCACCACCGATAACCCAACCATCATTACTGCCACATTATACCAATATCAGCACTAACAAAAATAACACTGCCAATCACAATAACACAACAACCAATTCTGCCATGTTACACCAGACTCAGCACCACCACACCCATCAATAACACGAACACCAATTCTGCTACTCCATGCCAGCAATCACAAATACTGCCATCCTATACCACTATGAACACCACAAAACTGCCAATACCAATAACACAACAACACAAACTGCCACCAGCACCACCACCAACAACACCATGATCACCACCACCAACAACACCAGGGCCACCACCAACAACAACACCAGGGCCAGCACCACCAACAACACCATGACCATCACCAGGACCACCACCAACAACAACATCAGGGCCAGCACCACCAACAACACCATGACCAACAACACCAGGGCCACCACCACCAACAACACCAGGGCCACTACCACCAACAACACCATGACCACCACCACCAGAAACACCAGGGCCTCCACCACCAACACCATGACCACCACCACCAACAACACCAGGGCCACCACTACCAACACCACCATGGCCACCACCACCAACAACACCAGGGTTTGAGCCACCACCACCAATAACACCATGGCTACCACCACCAACAACACCAGGGCCACAACCACCAACAACACCATGGCCACCACCACCAACAACACCATGGCCACCACTACCAACACCACCAGGGCCACCACCAACAACAACACCAGGGCCACCATCAACAACAACACCAGGGCCACCACCACCAACAACACCATGACCACCACCACCAACAGCACCAGGGCCAACATCACCAACAACACAAGGGCCACCACCAACAACACCAGGGCCACCACCACCAGCAACACCATGACCACCACCACCAACAACACCAGGGCCCCCATCACCAACAACACCATGACCAACACCACCAACAACACCAGGGCCACCACCATCAACAACACCATGTCCACCACCACCACCAACACCAGGGCCACCATCCCCAACAACACCAGGGCCACCACCACCAACAACACCAGGGTTTGAGCCACCACCACCAATAACACCATGGCCACCACCACCAACAACACCATGGCCACCACTACCAACAACACCATGGCTACCACTACCAACACCACCAGGGCCACCACCAACAACAACACCAGGGCCAACATCGCCATCAACACCAGGGCCACCACGAACAACACCAGGGCCACAACCACCAACAAAACCATGACCACCACCACCACCAACAACACCAGGGCCACCACCACCAACAACACCATGACCACCACCACCAACAACACCAGGGCCACCACCACCAACAACACCATGACCACCACCACCAACAACAGGGCCACCACCACCAACAACACCATAACCACCACCACCAACAACACCAGGGCCAGCACCACCAACAACACCATGACCAACACCAGGACCACCACCACCAACAACACCATGACCAACAACACCAGGGCCACCACCAAAAACAACACCAGGGCCACCACCACCAACAACACCATGGCCACCACTACCAACACCACCATGGCCACTACCACCAACAACACCATGACCACCACCACCAAAAACATCAGGGCCACCACCACCAACACCATGACCACCACCACCAACATCACCAGGGCCACCACCACCAACAACACCATGACACCACCACCAATAACACCATGGCCACCACCAAAAACAACACCAGGGCCACCACCACCAACAACACCAGGGCCACCACCACCAACAACACCAAGGCCACCATCACCAACAACACCAGGGCCACCACCACCAACAACACCAGGGTTTGAGCCACCACCACCAATAACACCATGGCCACCACCACCAACAACACCACGGCCACAACCACCAACAACACCATGGCCACCACCTCCAACAACACCATGGCTACCACTACCAACACCACCAGGGCCACCACCATCAACAACACCATGGCCACCACTACCAACACCACCATGGCCACTACCACCAACAACACCATGACCACCACCACCAAAAACACCAGGGCCACCACCACCAACACCATGACCACCACCACCAACAACACCAGGGCCACCACCACCAACAACACCATGACACCACCACCAATAACACCATGGCCACCACCAAAAACAACACCAGGGCCACCACCACCAACAACACCAGGGCCACCACCACCAACAACACCAGGGCCACCATCACCAACAACAACACCACGAATACCACCACCAACAACACCATGACCACCATCACCACCCCCACCAACAACACCAGGGCCACCACCACCAACAACACCAGGGCCATCAGTACCACCACCAACAACAACACCATGACCACCACCACCACCAACGCAAACACAGGGAGATGACGGACGGAGTGCTGAAACTTTTCAGACACTCATTCCCAGTCACAGATCTGGGTTTAATCCATCATCATTATTTAGCTCACTTCACCACCTCAGTTCAGACCCAGATATATGCAAATCAGTCTGACCCTGTGCCTCGTGGGAACAGTCCAGCCCAAACTGCCAAGCCATGCCTTCCCTGGACTGGAAACAAGCATCCTGGGACAGGTTTCTGTGTAACACCCTTCATCCGCCAGGCTAGCTTGAATCCAGTGGCAAAGTGAGCAATGGACAAACATCTGGGCGAGATGATGGACGGAGCGCTGAAACTTTTCAGACACTCACCCCCAGTCACAGATATGGGTTGAATCCATCATCGTTCTTTAACTCACTTTGTCGCCTCAGATCAGCCACCACCAACAACACCATGACCACTTTACCTCCACCACCGCTACTGCTACCACTAGGACCATTATTATCGGTGTCACCTTGCATCCCTCACCCCGGGCCCCCTCCCCCCCCCCCCAGTGCCTGGCACTCCAATCCCGGATGGTCGGATGGTCGGTCTGTGAGGCGCTGTCACGTGGACACACAGTGCTGCTTGTGCCTGTTTCTGCCTGTAGTGTCTTAACCCTCTTGGCCTTGTCTGTGCTTGTTTCATTCCTACTCAGCTCAGGATGGAGGAGAGACGACCCTCTAATGTGCTGCGAAGACAGGGTGTCCTTGAGAGAGGCGCTGGAGGGTCGTCAGAGGGGGGGGCAGGGCCCCAGTGAGAGAAGTCCCAGCCCTTCCGTGCCCCCCCCCCCCCCCCCCTTAGACAGGAGAACACCCTGAGGTGGGGGTCCCCCCTGCCCTGTGTGTTTCAAAGGGTGCAAGCTCCATTTCCTGTCCAGGAGTGATGGGGGACTGAGCTTTAGAAGGGGGGGGGCTGAGCTTTACAGGCGGGGGAGAAGGTGGGGTGACCATTGGAGGGGGGGCAGTGATGGAGAGAACAGACGGGCCGTGGGCGATAGAGGCCACAGCCGCCGCAGCTTGTGACGTGGGCCCCTTATATCCCCCCCCCCCCCCCGCAGGATTCACTCTTCGCTTTTTGTCATGGAAACACCGCCCGGCCGCGCAGCGCTCGGAGGGTTGAGCCCCGGCGGCGGCGTGGGCCGTGCAGACTGCAGAGACGGACCGAGGGGGCAGAAATATGACATTATCACACATGTGCAGGGGCGGGGGGTCAGGGAGATCGGAAGGCTCGTGTGTGTGTGTCGGGGGAAGGGGGGGGGGGGGTGTCGGAGTTTTTTTTTAAATCAAATAATACATAAAGCTATATTATTTATATATATATATATATATATATATATATATCATCACAGTTACAGGAACCCATTTGAAGACAGCCACGAGAGGATAAATTAAAGCATTCGGTTTAATGTAGGCTTGCTGGCAGCTAATCACAACCGCATGTAACTTCCTTTCATAAGTCCTGGCCAAACGCGTTTCGAGAGCCTCCTGCTCTCTTCATCAGTGGCGTGGGTTGAATAAAACAGCGCCTGTGACGGGGCACAGTTTAAATTAATCACCTGCTTCCAGGAGGGGGCGTGGCCGACACCACGTCCTTCTGGATATTGTAGTTCAATTGGGTGTCCCAAGTGGGCTCGCTGTTTTAGTAATACCAACAATATTTCCCAAGTGGGCTGAAGTTAAAAACAGTCCGAGTGCTGCCCTGCTTTGCAGCCACATTAAGCTCCCACGCGAGTGTCTCCCTGCAAAGTCCTCTGCTCGGATCCTCCTCCTAGCTCGAGAATGACTCCCTCATGGAGCCTGCTCCGGACCCACAGCTGTAGTGGTGAGCTGTCTTCGCGGCCGCCTATAAATCATCACAGTTACAGGAACCCATTTGAAGACAGCCACGAGAGGATATATATATATATATATATATGTGTGTGTATACAATGCGCTCCACGTTATTGACTCTCTCCAAAAAGAACCATTAGCAAGAACTGCAAGATGTGCCTCGCTACAATGTTCTGCGGCTTCAAGGCGCTTCATACAACGTTTAAAACAATATGCATGCCTGAAAGGCCTCCGAGGCAGTCATCCACCTTCGCTCAATGTGCTGCAGATCACACGTTGCAGGTTAAGGGCCTTATTTACAATGGACTGGAGTAGAGGAGCGCTGTGCCGCAGTACAGCGCCTCAGGTCTCCTTGCTGCGCTGCCGTAAGCCAATTCGAAAGGGGAGGGAGGCGCCCTATTAACAAGATACAGCGCATTCCTGTCCTTTCAGGCAGCGCTGGAGCACAATTTGCAGCCTAGCGCCAATGCAGGCACCCTGGCACCGTGGTGCGGGGGGTCTGTGTTGTTGGCAGGATTCTGTCTGTGCGTGAAGGGGCACCGTCCTGCACAGAAACAATCCATGGAGGCTCTGTACTCTTTCTAAGAGGCTCGTTTAAAGGGCGCGTGCGGCACATTTGCGCCACTAGAGCATCACTTTTGTGACGCCCCGCAGGTGCAGTGTGCAGACCCATATCTACGCGGTTGCGCAAAGCCACTTTATGTTTTTTTGTGGCCCCGTAGATATGGTGTACGGCAACACAGGTATTACGTCAAGTTACAGGGGGCCCCTTCAGCACAGTACTCAGGCCTGAGCGCTCCATATTAAATCCGGGGTGGGGCCCCTCCGTGTACATTGCAGGGGGACCCCTTAAACTTTCGTTACTCCACTGGTCAAAATCCATGGGTGTTGCATGGGAACACCCGCCGCAACACACATGGAACGCCTCCTTGACACAAAGTAAGCAACGCAGCGACTTGTGCTGTGTTGCCTTCCTCGATATCTCGGAGACCATGCAAAGCCTCGCAGGGTGGCGTTGTGTTGCCTCATAGACATAATTAAGGCCTCCACCAGCAGATTGTCAAAAAAAGTTTTGCTCCAACGGCGCAGGCCTCTTGTAAATAACCCCCTAACTTGCAAAGAACTGACGTAAGACAACTTCTGCGCACGTGTGTGTAGTAATGTTAGCTTGTTACTGAGGGGTTTATTTGCAATAGGCTCAGGTCGTCATGAGCACACGAGCACTGTGGCTCATGAAGAGCTGAGCTCGTCATGAGCATGGAAGGGGTTAATTGAGCCAAGAATAGTCAGAGCTTTCATTCATTCACGCTGTAATTCAGTCTGGGCACAACCCGGTCTCGCCTCATCGCAGAAATCTGCGATGAGGCGAGGCCGGGTTGTGCCCAGACTGAACGACACTGTGAATGAACGAAGATGCTTCTCCAGGGGTCTTGCTCCTCACTTGTTGCAGCTTCAGGCACCTGATGAGGAGGACGCTAGAAGATGCGTGACTACTACCCAAGGGTGCCCAGGCTCTAGCTTAAGGAAAGATCGCGGAGGTTGACCCACAAGATCAGAGAGTGACCAGCCATGATTTTAACACCTTAGGTGCTCATGACGAGCTCATGACGAGCTCAGCTCGTCATGACTGCCGCGGAACGCCCACGCGGGAATAATTCCCCTGCTGTGCTGAGCGTTCCATGGAAACGGGTGTGGTCATGACGAGCACAGCGCCACCATGCAGCGTGACGAGCCGAGCTCGTCACAACCACCGCGGCGCCGCACGCGGCCCCCTCTCCCCCCTGCACCGCGGGGGAATTAGCCCCGCAGCGAAGGGGTTAATGCTTTTCTGAAAGCCAGCAATTGAGTTTCCTTTTTTAGTTCTAGAGGAAGAGAGTTCCAGAGTCTGGAGGTACCCACTAGGAAATGTCTGCCGCACCAGCCAGCTTTTTAAACTTGGGAACAACAAGGATGAAGGCAGCGGTAGACCTCAGCATCCGAGCGGGGACGTACCCTTGGAAGTTACTTTTAAAACATAATGGACCTGTGCCGCGTACCGCTTTAAAGGCAGTGCACAGAGCCTTGACGTCGATGCGTTCTGGCACTGTGAGCCAGTGAAGATGTCTGAGCGCAGAAGCGGCCGACCCACGCTTGGGAATACCTCAAAGTACGCGCGCAGCAGCATTGGGCACAATATGCATTTTGATGAGACATTTTTCCTTATATTAACAAAACGGCCTCTCTACTGCTGTACGGATTCGAAATATCGTTGGAAAATGATTCTTTGTGCGCTGATTATGTTGGTTACATTTTAATCTGTCATTTCCTTGAAATGTTGGGCCTCATTTATGAGAAATGACGCATCGCTGCGTGAAAGCAGTGATGCGTCACTTCTCAGTGCGCTCTCGTTGCGACATACCTGATGCGTCATATTTAATGTATGACGCATCATGTCGCAAGGAGTTACAGATACGTCAGTATTTATGACGTATCTGTAAGCGCAGAAGTGACGCATTGCTGGAGTGTGTCGCAAAAGTGACGCAACCCAGCAATGCGTCCTTTTACATGGGGCAAGCCCCATGTGAAAGGGCTTGCGTCAGTCTTACGCCTGCTGTGAGACAGGCGCAAGATTTTGGTGCAACGGCGTTCTAGAAGTGACACAGTGAAATCTCATAGATTTCACTGCGTCACTTCTACGAGGCTTTTTGCGGGGGAACGCCCCCCCTGCATACATTATACCTGACGCAGGTATAATGTAGCGTAGGGGTTTCACACAGTGACGCCTCTGCTTAGATGCATCACTTTGTAAATAGTGCGCAACAGGAGGCATGTTTTACGCCGCCGATGCGTCACAAAAAGTGACGCATCGGAAGCGCAAAACTGACGCAGGCCTCATAAATGAGGCTTGCTGTTTTTAAGATGTATTCTTTTATGGCTGGCGCTCGGCCGAATAAAGATTTTTGAGTGACTGACTGACTAACAAAAAGGCCATTGAAATAATCAGCCCTGGACAACGCCGGGGCTGAGGTGACCAGTTTTTGGAGATTATGAGGGATAAACCGAAACCTTTTTCTGAGAAGCTTTAAGGTGTAGAGGGAGGCTGAGGTAATGGTGTTAACATCATGGCCCTCAAACATGAGATTAGAGTCAAAGGTCACTCCCAAATTCTTCACTTAGCTTCCTGGTGTGGAGAGAGAGCCAGGTTCCTGTGGCCAATAGGGAGGCGACCAGAAGGACACATTATTTCCAAAAAGAAGGACCTCAGTTTTATTGGAATTAAGCTTCAACCAGTCTGAAGCCATCCAATGCCCAACTTTAAAAAGGCAGTTGTGAAACCGTGAGGCTGTACCTGCAGGGTTGCTTGTAACAGATACTATCATTTGGGTATCCTCAGCATAAGAAATCGCTGGGAAACCCAGGGATCGAATCATTTGTGACAAAGGGACGACATACACGTTAAAAAGGGTTGGGCTCAGTGATGAGACCCGGGGAACACCACAGGGGAGTGTGAAAGTTAGTGATTTACAATCATCGAAGGCACGGAATAACTTGCGATCCGTCGGAAATTACTTGAGCAGTCTCAGCGCACTCCTCTTCATGCCTATTGCGTCAGGACGATCCAGCAATCGTTTACGATTAACCTTATCGAACACTGCGGAAAGGTCCAACAGTACCAAAGCCGCCTGTCCCCCCGCATCAACTGTCCTGACCTGTTCCGATGCTGTCATCAGAGTCAGTTCTGTGATGTGACGATTGAGGCGGTTAAGAATCTTGCTGTCCGTCTTGACCAAAAATTGACAATGAAAGAGCACGCTACTTCTACCGTTGGGTCATGCTTTCATGTGCTCGGTCTTCTTAGGAAGGTATTCCCCTTTGTGCCTCTAAATACGCAGAAAACACTTATCCAGGCAGTCGTGTTAAGCCGCCTGGACTATTGCAACTCCCTGCTGATCTCAGCAAATGAAACTTCTTTAAACAGGCTGCAAGAAGTCCAGAAAACTGCAGCTCACCTGGTATCTAATCTTCCCGCTCGAACAGCCTCCCTCCCCCTTCGGCGACAGCTACATTGGCTGCCTGTGCGGATGCGGATCAGGTTCACGGTCTGCTGCACCGTGCACAAATCTCTGAATGGCAAAGGCCCCAGTAATTTAGCGGAGAAATGTACCCATTACATGCCGCCCAGGTCTCTCCGATCAGGGTCCAGATCTCTTCTCATTGCTCCTCGCTATAAAAAATCGCACTTAAGGGGTAAAGCTTTCTTCCACCTGGCTCCTACTTTTTGGAACACACTCCCTGTACATCTGCGCCAATGCTCTGATCACTTACAGTTTAGAAGACTCCTCAAAACCCTACTAATCTGATCAGTTTCTTCTGGGGCTGGCAATAGCAATCCGACAGCACGGACATACCCCTTGGGGGCTGATTCAGGCGCTTTACAATCAAATAAATCAAATCAAATCAATGATTCCTAAACCCAAATTGAGTAGAATCTATGGGGCCCGATTCACAGAACTAACTCAAGACAAAATCCTAAACTTACTACTTTTGGTATTCACAGAAGTTAGGATTTTGTCTTAAAACAGACTTAAGACAAACTTAAGACAAAATCCTAACTTAAGTCTGTCTTAAGTCTGCCTTAAGTTTGTCTTAAATCTGTCTTAAGTTTCTCTTAAGTCTGTCTTAAATCTGTCTTAAGTCTGTCTTAAGTCTGTCTTAAGTTTGTCTTAAGACAACCTTAAGACAAAATCCTAACTTAAGTCTGTCTTAAGTCTGCCTTAAGTTTGTCTTAAATCTGTCTTAAGTTTCTCTTAAGTCTGTCTTAAATCTGTCTTAAGTCTGTCTTAAGTCTGTCTTAAGTTTGTCTTAAGACAACCTTAAGACAAAATCCTAACTTCTGTGAATACCAAAAGTAGTACGTTTAGGATTTTGTCTTAAGTTAATTCTGTGAATCGGGCCCAAGGTGTCCAAGCTTCTCCACATCGTCTGAGATTTCTATGTCCGTAGCTTTCTCCACTATTTTAGGTGGTAGAGGAAGTCTGGCAATAGGGCGATAACTGTTGGTGTCTGTATTGTCTAAATTAGTTTTGTTTTAAAGTGGGAGAATGTACGCTAATTTCCATTTAATGGGAAAGATATCTGAGGCGAACATTTGGTTGAAAATAGGTAATAGGTGTGTGGGAATGGTTTCCGGCACTAGTTGAAAGATCTTAGGAGGGCACGGATCGAGGGGGAGCCTGATTTTGTGAGGCGAAGCAAATGTATAATTTGATCAAGAGTCAGCTGCGAGAAAGATGATAAGGTGGGGATTTAGGGAGATTCAGTTAGAGTATCTTGGGTATCACTGATAATGTCATCTGTGGCCTGTGGGCCCTGAGGAGAAACTGGGCCTGTTGGAAATGGCACTTTTTGCAGGGTTATCCCCAAACATTTAGCTTCTTCCTCCTTTGTTTTTTCTGACCTGTGGTTGTTGGCTATAGGACTCTGGGCATTTACTACTGCTCATCAGTGCTAACGTGCATATGCTCTCGGTGTAAATTGTTATTGTGATTGGTTATCCATGATTGGTATACTTGTTTAAGACAGAATGGGGAATGCTGTGTAACATGTTTACGTGCATATCTTTCCATAGGAGCAAGATAGAAAATTGGAATCTGGTATCCCTGAACTCAGAATGTAATAACACATCTTTTAGGAAGAGTGGTTTTTAAATTCGGTTTATGAAAATAGCACTCTTGGGAAGTGGCTATTTTCTTGTTCATCCTTTCTGTGTGCCTCTGCCTGTTTGTGGATTGACTGTCAGGTTTGAGAGTGACAGGGGCTGGGGTGGCTCCAGGAGTCTGGGTGAGTCAGCACTAGGCTGAATAGACCTATCTGCATTTGGAGTGGTGGGAGGACTAGTACCTGGGCCTGAATAGGGCTGTGTTTGACTTCCACAATGCTTGCTCCACCTCCTGCGATGTGACTGATGGCCCTGGCCCACACTCACAAAGGAAGACGTTTTGCACTGGCAGAGTGCACCAAGAACTAGTTTGGACTGGGTCCAGGACCCCTCATACATAGAGAACAATGACTTTTGGGGTATAAATATGAGAGCTGAAACCCCTGAAAGTTAGACTACTTTGTGCTCAAGAGGAATCCCTGACAAAGAAGATCAGCTGAAGAGACTGAGGAGGAGTACTGCCTTTGCTATGTGTCTGGGGTTGGCCTGCAGTTTGCTGTTCCTACTGAGGAGAGGACCAAGGGACTCTGCTGTGTGCTGTGTCCCCTGCTTGAATAAGGACTTTGCTGTGTGCTTTGTCCATCTGAAGAAAAGTCTCCAAGGACCTGAGAAGAGATGGCCTCCTGTTTCTGAAGTCCCAGGCACAAAAGGACTTCACCCCCAGCTTCCCTGAACTTCCTTGCTTGGAGTTCCAGTCTGCCAGGAGGGCCTGTAACTGTGTTTGAGGCCTTTTTGCTGTGGGGAGCTGGATGCGCAACGCAACGAGAGAGTAGTGTGACACCGCCGCAGCAGCCGCTGTTGCATCATTGAGGAAGTGTGTCGCTGCTGCAGCTGTTCACCGTCGAATCACAGGAGAAGTATGCCGCAGCACAGAGGGTGCAGTTGCATCACCGGAGATGCGTGTCGCAGGGCCGTTGCATCGCTGAGGAAGCGTACTGCTGCTGACCTTCGACGCAACACCGGAGAAGCGAGTTGCCATCACCAAGGGTGTCGTCGCATCACCGGAGAAGCGTGTAGCAGGGCCTATCACCGCTCAGAAAACCACTGAGTTTGCCGCACGGCCGCTGGGCATGCACGCATCGCCTCTACGTTGTCGCATTGCAGTAAAGACGCCATTTTCTCGCATCGCACTGGATCATCGCAACGCATCGAGGCGCCATCTTGTCACATCGGAACCGGAGCGCAGGAAGATTCGACGCGTCGCCTCCTCTGCGACCCCTTTTGTTTGTTTTGCGCTACGCATCCCAGTTACTTTATGAGTAAAGTATCGCATTTCATCATCTACAAGTTTATTTTTTTGCAACAACCTTTCTGAAAACATTCTACTGAGTTTTTGTATGTTGGATTTTTGTCATTTTGGTCTTGTTTAGTTTAGATAAATATATTTTATTTTTCTAAACTGATGTGGTGTTCATTTGTGGTATTTTCACTTTGTTACTGTGAGTGTGGGTACAAATACTTTACACATTGCCTTTGATAAGCCTGTCTGCTCGTGCCAAGCTACCAAGGGGGTGAGCAGGGGTTATCTATAGTGTGTTTCTCCCTTACCCTGACTAGAAGCAAGGGTCCCTCTTTGGACAAAGGTACCTATCTCTGCCAACTAGAGTCCCCAGTTCTAACATGGCCCAATAAAGGGGTCCTTGCAAAACTGCTGTACACTGCCATAAACTTATCTTGAAAGAAGGTGGCCAAGGAATTAGAGAACCCTTGGCCCACATTAGTGTTCAGAACCTCTGGAGGTTTGGCTAACTTTCTCACTGTAGCGAATGAGTTTTGATGCTACTATAGACCCATAGTCTTTTTTCCTCACGAATTAGCTCTTTATAAATTGTCAAGGACTGTTTGTACAATTCCTTATCCTTGGTGCCATAATGGAGTCTCTAATTTGCGACATTATTGTTTTTGTGTCTAACGGGTTTCTGAGAACCACGGTTCGGAAGGGATAGATCCTTGAATTAGATGGTTTTTTTCTGGTGCTAAGTGGTCTATTGAGCTATGGAGCCATTGTTCGAAAGCCTTGGCATCCTCATCTGGATCATAACTGAGAGACGGGGATGTCTGGGTCCGGGATTTTTCCAGGAATTCTACTGTAATCGTGTTCCAGGGACGAGACCGGTTGTAGTTAAACTTCCGGCCACTATCTGGTCGTGAGGTTAAGAATAAAAATAACCACTGTATGGTTTGACCAGACCAGTGGGAGAGAGGGTAGCATCTGGAGGAAGTCATTATTTGAGAATATCCCATCCAGCAGGTAGCCTGCTCAATGTGTGTCTAATATTTACAGTATGACGCATCATGTCACAAGGAATGACAGATAAGTCAGTGTAACTGACGTATCTGTCGGCGCAAAAAGTGGCGCATTGCTGGAGTTGTGTCGGAAGGCTGATGCAACTCCAGCAATGTTCCTTTCACATGGGGAAAGCCCCATATGAAAGGGCCTGCATCACCCTTACGCCGGCCATGAGGCAGGTGTAAGGTTTTGACACATTGGCGTCCTAGAAGAGGCGCAGCTGCAGCACTCCTACAACCCTTTCTTGTGGGGGAACGCCCGCCCTGCATATATTATACCTGGTGCAGGTATAATGTAGCGCAGGGGTTACGAAGTGACACATCTACCTCGATGCGTCACTTCGTAAATATGGCGCAACATGGCACATTTTTAACGCCACTGGTGCATCACAAAAAGGGATGCAACGGTTGGTGCAAAAGTGACGCAGGGGCTCATAAAAAGGTCCCCTAGTGTTGCTCTGATTTACAAAGACCCCTTTCCAGGCGCTCCGATATATTACCGCTATACCGCCCCCTTTCTTTCCTACTCGATCTTGCCTGAAGATAGCAAAGCCTGTCAGGACAGCTATAGATAGATCTGGGCCCGACTATCTGGGCAGTGCTTACCCCTAGAATTCCAGCCGAGCAGTTGGTTTCTAGAATATGTCCTGCCACTTCTAGACTGTGAAGGTGAACCAGCAGAATGGCTGGCGCTGAGCGAGATCTGGATGCGGACGGGCGCAGGCGGGCTTGCCTCTGGAGGTCCTGCTGTGCGCAACCGCTGCACGGACGCGCTGTTGTAGAAATTATGCAGCACTCCATAAAGGGGCGTGTCTGCCACACGAGCGCAAAGCGCCAGTCAGCCTGAAAACAGATGGTGAATATAAAAGGGGACAAACCTAGGATCCAGGTAGAATATAGCACATTACAACGCAATGTATTACATCGCGTACTTTTACAACGCAGTCGTTGCAATGACGGCGTTGTTAGTAAGCGATGCATTTACATTGCAAGTTATTACAACGATTTACAGTAGGGGTCGCGCAGGACTTAGGAATAGTATTATTTACTATTCCTACTCCAGTATGCGCAACAGTAGGGAAGGTGTTGGAATTCATGTTTTTTTTGTTATTGTGAACATCAATTCTTCTATTTTCCTTCTCCTGTGATATTGAATCAACAACTATGGTGCCTTTCTGACGTGTTTCATGTCAGCACAAACAGACTTGTTTTTCTCGTGTCTCTGCACACCTGGTGTTGACATACCGGCTCTCTGCCAATCTGAGGCTAATCTAGCAATGTGTATACTTGATTGTTCAACTGTCTGCAGCTGTAGTAGAAGGAACAAGCATTGGCCACTTGTAAAATTTATACCCGTTTGTTCGATTCTCTGCCAATGTGTGAAGGGAACAGCAAGGTCCACTGATAATGTTTGTGCTCGTTTGTTCCATTGTCTGTTAGGGGCATATTACCAAGGCGGGCGATATGAAATTATCGCCGCTTTTGCAGCCGTTTTCGGCCGCAAAGCGGCGATAATTTCAACGCCCTATTAGCAAGCTGTCGCTAACATCAGTTAGCGACAGCTTTTAGGTGATAGCTAGCGGTTTGGGGCCTGCTTTGCATGTCAGCGATATTTATCACTAATGACATGCAAAGTGGGCGTACCCAACCTGTTAGCGACTGAAAGCAGTCGCTAACATTGCTATCGCCTATTAGCAACGCAGGCTAAGCGCGAATATCGCTGAAAACGAACACCTGCTCAGACCAGTTCTTAACCTGTATATCCAATGGGAGTTGGATATTCTGGCTAAGACCCTGTTGACGCTAATGCCTGAATATCGCTGGTTTCCAGCGATATTCACGCATTAAGCCGCTATCGCCGGATATTTTATCGCATTTGAGATAAACGTTGCTAATAGCACTTTATATCTGCTATAAAATACGGCGATAGAAAAATGTCGCTGAGCTTATTTAGCGATAAATATCGCTAGTTGTTGATAAATATGCCCCTAAGTATTTCAGAATCTAAAATATACCCTAACCTTGTTACCTAGTCAGGGATTATTCCTTCTGTGATTTTTTTTCACATCCCCAGCTGGTGCCTCACGCATAAATACCTCACAGATCTGTGTACATTGTCCACTCTTGAGATAGCCAACCTAGCTCTGTGATTATGTGCACCAAATATATTAAATACAAGTTACTTTAACAGGCCTCTGACTACTGCCCTTTTTTGTAAGATGGAAAAGAAAAGTTTGTTTTCCACAATTGGCGACCACGAAGAGGACCTCGCCGAGAGACATCCAACAGGGTTTAAACACTGCGGTCACAGAGGTGTGACCTGGGACCAACTGACCGTGGCGGCACTGCAATTTACGAGGCTCTAGGGGATATGTACAATAGAAGTGGCGGAGCGTGTCGTTAGCCTCCTGGGCTTAACGACACACTCCAACACTTCGTAAACGCAAGGCTGCACCATATTGGAGCGCCCACCACAACACCCACTGCACACCCCTTTCACACTAAACATAGCGTGAAAGGGGGGGTTGCGATGCGTACAAGGCAGAGTTAAGCCACGTAAAGTGGATTAACTCTGCCTTGTACATGAGGCAAGGCCCCTATCGCCTCGGGAACGTCACAAAAAGTGACATTCCCATGGCGATAGGGGCTTGTACATATGCCCCCAGGTTTCTCTAGAAGCTGCTATATGAAGTCCCAAACAACTACGGCAACTACAACAGGATCGCTGGACTGATCTTTTGGGAGTAGCGCTGTGCGGCTTTTTTCTAAAAGCCGCGTTACAAGACGAGCTGAGCTCGTCATGAGCATGCGAGCAGCGCAACTCATGACAAGTTCAGCTCGTCATGAGCACGGAAGTGGTTAAGTCTGTCTTAAGTCTGTCCTAAGTTTGTCTTAAGTTTGTCTTAAGTTTGTCTTAAGTTTGTCTTAAGTTTGTCTTAAGTCTGTCTTAAGACTGTCTTAACTTTGTCTTAAGTCTGTCTTAAGTTTGTCTTAGGTCAAACTTAAGACATATTTCTAACTTTACTACTACTAAATGCCTTCTGTGAATACCAAAAGTAGTAAGTTTAGGAATTTGTCTTACGTTAGTTCTGTGAATCAGCCCCTTTGTCTAAAGAGCAGTGGCCGGACGTCATCAACAGATTGAAAACAATTGGTGAGATTGTTCTGTTGCATTGGTGTTGACATTTTTGTATTGGTATTGGAATCTTTGGTATTGGCCGGTCACATTGGCATTAGTATAGGTTTGGACTCTTACATTTTCACATTTCTGGGTCATATTTATAATCTGGCCGGCGGCCTCTTCCTCCACCAGGGCGATGAAGTGAATGACAGAACTCACAGCACTTGCTATCAGATAATGTTTGACAAATAATGCCCATGCCTCAGTAAAATAAACACATAACGATTAGTTCCAGTGAGTGGATAAGGCACATTAAAGGACCGGGCTGTAACGAGCATTACTGGCCCCCAGACTGTGACGAGCATCAGACAGTGTTGTAAGGTACAATGGTATATGGTGTGATGTCATCACCCTGCTGCTTCCTGACCCGGCTTGTCCAAGTGGGCTGGCCCACCCCATGGGTGCAAAGAGTGCTGAGAGCAGCAGGCCTCAGGGGGCCACAGGCGGTCACTGGAGGAATATATGACGTTACAACGAATTCCGTTGCAACGCATGCCTTTACCACGCATGCGTTACAACGGAATTCGTTTACCACGCATAACATTTACCACAATTACTAGCGTGGTGACGTCATACGTCGTTAAGAGAAAGCGGAAGTTTATTTTCCGTTTTCTCTTTAACGACGCTGATACCCGACGTGACTTCAGGTGAGTTTCTTTTTTGGGGGGGAGACCCCCCCAAGCCCCCCTTTTTTTACTTTTTACCTTTACCACATATACCTTTACTACAAACCTCGTAGTAAAGGTATGCGTGGTAAAGGCTTTCGTGTTAACCACGCATGCGCTGTACTGCTTGCGTGGTTAACGATTTCGTTGTAATGGCCGTTTCCCTCACTGGAGCAGCCATGGAGCGGGCAATCTTTGGGACACAGTATAGAGGAGCAGTGCACCCCTAGCTTTGGATCCCCCCAATATTACATTTATGTTAGATTTTGTGTCCACCCCTATGAACCCAGTGGGCAAGCAGATGGAGGCCTCTGTCACCCTGAACTGCATAAAAAAAATGAGAACTGTGATCCTGAGTACAAAGAGGCGGGGTCAGTCAGTGTGTGGGTGGAGTCAGAGACATGGCTAGCAACAAAGGGCCTGATGTACAAAGAGGCGGGGTCAGTCAGTGTGTGGGTGGAGCCAGAGACATGGCTAGCAACAAAGGGCCTGATGTACAATGAGGCGGGGTCAGTCAGTGTGTGGGCGGGGCCAGAGACATGGCTAGCAACAAAGGGCCTGATGTACAATGAGGCGGGGTCAGTCAGAGTGTGGGCGGAGCCAGAGACATGGCTAGCAACAAAGGGCCTGATGTACAATGAGGCGGGGTCAGTGTGTGGGCGGGGCCAGAGACACGGCTAAAAGCAACAAAGGGCCTGATGTACAATGAGGCGGGGTCAGTCAGAGTGTGGGCGGGGCCAGAGACATGGCTAAAAGCAACAAAGGGCCTGATGTACAATGAGGCGGGTCAGTCAGTGTGTGGGTGGAGCCAGAGACATGGCTAGCAACAAAGGGCCTGATGTACAATGAGGCGGGGTCAGTCAGTGTGTGGGTGGAGCCAGAGACATGGCTAGCAACAAAGGGCCTGATGTACAATGAGGCGGGGTCAGTCAGAGTGTTGGCGGGGCCAGAGACATGGCTAAAAGCAACAAAGGGCCTGATGTACAATGAGGCGGGTCAGTCAGTGTGTGGGTGGAGCCAGAGACATGGCTAGCAACAAAGGGCCTGATGTACAGTGAGGCGGGTCAGTCAGTGTGTGGGTGGAGCCAGAGACATGGCTAGCAACAAAGGGCCTGATGTACAGTGAGGCGGGTCAGTCAGTGTGTGGGTGGAGCCAGAGACATGGCTAGCAACAAAGGGCCTGATGTACAGTGAGGCGGGTCAGTCAGAGTGTGGGCGGGGCCAGAGACATGGCTAGCAACAAAGGGCCTGATGTACAATGAGGCGGGGTCAGTCAGAGTGTGGGCGGAGCCAGAGACATCGCTAGCAACAAAGGGCCTGATGTACAATGAGGCGGGTCAGTCAGTGTGTGGGTGGAGCCAGAGACATGGCTAGCAACAAAGGGCCTGATGTACAATGAGGCGGGGTCAGTCAGTGTGTGGGCGGGGCCAGAGACATGGCTAAAAGCAACAAAGGGCCTGATGTACAGTGAGGCGGGGTCAGTCAGAGTGTGGGCGGGGCCAGAGACATGGCTAAAAGCAACAAAGGGTCTGATGTACAGTGAGGCGGGGTCAGTCAGAGTGTGGGCGGGGCCAGAGACATGGCTAGCAACAAAGGGCCTGATGTACAGTGAGGCGGGGTCAGTCAGAGTGTGGGCGGGGCCAGAGACATGGCTAAAAGCAACAAAGGGCCTGATGTACAATGAGGCGGGGTCAGTCAGAGTGTGGGTGGGGCCAGAGACATGGCTAGCAACAAAGGGCCTGATGTACAATGAGGCGGGGTCAGTGTGTGGGCGGGGCCAGAGACACGGCTAAAAGCAACAAAGGGCCTGATGTACAAAGAGGCGGGGTCAGTCAGTGTGTGGGCGGGGCCAGAGACATGGCTAAAAGCAACAAAGGGCCTGATGTACAATGAGGCGGGGTCAGTCAGAGTGTGGATGGGGCCAGAGACATGGCTAAAAGCAACAAAGGGCCTGATGTACAGTGAGGCGGGGTCAGTCAGTGTGTGGGGGGAGTCAGAGACATGGCTAAAAGCAACAAAGGGCCTGATGTACAGTGAGGCGGGGTCAGTCAGTGTGTGGGCGGGGCCAGAGACACGGCTAAAAGCAACAAAGGGCCTGATGTACAATGAGGCCGGGTCAGTCAGTGTGTGGGTGGGGCCAGAGACATGGCTAAAAGCAACAAAGGGCCTGATGTACAGTGAGGCGGGGTCAGTCAGTGTGTGGGCGGGGCCAGAAACACGGCTAAAAGCAACAAAGGGCCTGATGTACAGTGAGGCGGGGTCAGTCAGTGTGTGGGCGGGGCCAGAGACACGGCTAAAAGCAACAAAGGGCCTGATGTACAGTGAGGCGGGGTCAGTCAGTGTGTGGGCGGGGCCAGAGACACGGCTAAATGCAACAAAGGGCCTGATGTACAATGAGGCGGGTCAGTCAGTGTGTGGGTGGAGTCAGAGACATGGCTAGCAACAAAGGGCCTGATGTACAATGAGGCGGGGTCAGTCAGAGTGTGGGTGGAGTCAGAGACATGGCTAGCAACAAAGGGCCTGATGTACAATGAGGCGGGTCAGTCAGAGTGTGGGCGGGGCCAGAGACATGGCTAAAAGTAACAAAGGGCCTGATGTACAATGAGGCGGGGTCAGTCAGTGTGTGGGTGGAGTCAGAGACATGGCTAAAAGCAACAAAGGGCCTGATGTACAATGAGGCGGGGTCAGTCAGTGTGTGGGCGGGGCCAGAGACATGGCTAAAAGCAACAAAGGGCCTGATGTACAATGAGGCGGGGTCAGTCAGTGTGTGGGCGGGGCCAGAGACACGGCTAAAAGCAACAAAGGGCCTGATGTACAATGAGGCGGGGTCAGTCAGTGTGTGGGCGGGGCCAGAGACATGGCTAAAAGCAACAAAGGGCCTGATGTACAATGAGGCGGGGTCAGTCAGTGTGTGGGCGGGGCCAGAGACACGGCTAAAAGCAACAAAGGGCCTGATGTACAATGAGGCGGGGTCAGTCAGTGTGTGGGTGGAGTCAGAGACATGGCTAGCAACAAAGGGCCTGATGTACAATGAGGCGGGGTCAGTCAGAGTGTGGGTGGAGTCAGAGACATGGCTAGCAACAAAGGGCCTGATGTACAATGAGGCGGGGTCAGTGTGTGGGCGGGGCCAGAGACATGGCTAGCAACAAAGGGCCTGATGTACAGTGAGGCGGGGTCAGTCAGAGTGTGGGTGGAACCAGAGACATGGCTAGCAACAAAGGGCCTGATGTACAATGAGGCGGGGTCAGTGTGTGGGCGGGGCCAGAGACACGGCTAAAAGCAACAAAGGGCCTGATGTACAATGAGGCGGGGTCAGTCAGTGTGTGGGCGGGGCCAGAGACATGGCTAAAAGCAACAAAGGGCCTGATGTACAATGAGGCGGGGTCAGTCAGTGTGTGGGTGGAGCCAGAGACATGGCTAGCAACAAAGGGCCTGATGTACAATGAGGCGGGGTCAGTCAGTGTGTGGGTGGAGCCAGAGACATGGCTAGCAACAAAGGGCCTGATGTACAATGAGGCGGGGTCAGTGTGTGGGTGGAGTCAGAGACACGGCTAAAAGCAACAAAGGGCCTGATGTACAATGAGGCGGGGTCAGTCAGAGTGTGGGCGGGGCCAGCGACATGGCTAAAAGCAACAAAGGGCCTGAGATACAAAGCCATTTGCGGTTGCAAAGCCTGCTATTCACAAAAGCACATGGTTTGCGATTGTAAAATGTTTTTTTTAAATCTACTAAACACATTTCGAGGTTCCACATCACAAAATGGGTTTAAAACGGCATAATGAGTCGTCATTTTGAAGGGCCATGTTTGGCGTATTCCTTCGCAGCAGACGATTATCCCGGTGATGGCATCCACTCGCAGCGAGTTGCAATTTGCGACCTACCTCATGAATATTGATGAGCTATGTCGGGCTGTGACCCTATACGACTTGAAATTTTGTAAACCGACATATTAGTACATCGGTCGGTTGGCAAAAATATTTTCTATTTGCAAAAAGTTGGTGCGCGATTGCAACCACTTCTTGAAAATGGAAATTGAGTACATCAAGCCCCTTCTATTCTGCATCTATTCCGTTGGGCTTTCACTTTCAGGAAAAAACTAGGGGTTTGTGAAATTCGCATAATTTACTTTCTCCTAATTTTGCGAAAATTCAGGAAAATTATGTAAAATTACAAATATTTATACAAAGTGGAAATCTGTCATTTAGTCCCATATATCGCAAAATGTGTACTCATATCAAAAATTGGTGCAAGAACACATACTTTTACTAAATAGCACAGAAAAAGTTGTGTGAGTAAAAGTCTCTCGTGTTGTAGAGGCTCCCGTTAGTCCTCTGTGCTTGAAAGTAAAATGTTTCTGCAAACGGCGTGTACTTACGCAAAGTGGCCTAACGCTGTAAATTAGGAATTTCACATAACAAGTGTAATAAGAAACTGGCTTTATATATACTGCACCAAAGTAAGGTACAGTGTGTATAGAGTCCGAGGGTCTCCAGAGGTTTGGCAGAGGCTAAAGTTAGATAGCACCTTACTCTCTAAAGTGGTAGATTGGTCGAGCAGTAAGGCAGTACCAGAGGACAATGTAAAGCATTTGATGTACACACTCAGTCAGCAAATGGTCTGACACACTCAAGAACTGAACTCTAGGACAATTGTTTTGTATAAAAAATATACTGTTGTTTTATTTCTAGAACCAAGCAAGTCCGGTACAGGTAAGCATAAAAATACTTTTCAGTAGTAAATTACTTGTATGAACACAGTTCAAAATAGCAGTGTAACTTGTACTGGTTTTGGTTCAAGTTTTAAGACAGCAGTTGGCAACACATTGCAGTACATTCAATTGAATCGAATTTTTAAGTAAAATGCAGTGAATTACTTTTCAGATTACTTTTGCTAACACTGGACTGGATCCTAGATTCAGCCATGGGACATTTCCTGAAAACAGGTGAGTAAATACTTTTTGGTTAAAGGTAGGGGGCCTCATTTATGAGGCCTTGCGTGAGTTTTGCGCTTCCGATGCGTCACTTTTTGTGACGCATCGGCGGCGTAAAACATGCCCCCTGATGCGCACTATTTACAAAGTGACGCATCTAAGCAGATGCGTCACTCTGTAAACCCCTGCGCTACATTATACCTGCGTCAGGTATAATGTATGCAGAGGGGGCGTTCACGCGCAAAAAGCCTCGTAATAGTGACGCAGTGAAATCTATGAGATTTCACTGCGTCACTTTTAGGACGCTGTTGCGTCAAACTCTTGCGCCTGCCTCACAGCAGGCGTAAGACTGACGCAAGCCCTTTCACATGGGGCTTTCCCCATGTGAAAGGAAGCATTGCTGGAGTTGCGTCACTTTTGTGACACACTCCAGCACTGCGTCACTTTTGCGCCTACAGATACGTCAGAAATACTGACGTATCTGTAACTCCTTGCGACATGATGCGTCATATTATAAATATGACGCATCAATCATGTCGCAGGGAGAGCGCAGTGAAAAGTGACGCATCGCTGTTTTCACGCAGCGATGCGTCACTTTTCATAAATGAGGCCCAGGATTTTTAAGGAATATTATTGCATTTCAAAAGTTGACACTTAGAAACTTTTTCACATAGAATCACCAATGTTATCCTATGGGAGGAAATTCACTGAGCAGGTAAGTAGTGTTATCGATACTTTTTCTTACTCAGTGCTGGATACCTGGATTCAGCACTGGGACATTTCCTGAAAACAGTTGAGAAAATGCATTTTGGTTATTCGGCTGATTTTAAGGAATATTTGTAGTTTTCAAAAGTCGACACAAAATCTTTTTGGGAGAAAAAGTGTCAATGTTAACTTATGAGGAAAAATGAGTTATTGGTTTTGAGGTAAGAAAACGGTCTTTTGAGTTAAGGTTCTGGGGTTAGACTCAGGGGTCTCCTAGGGTCAGTGATGCACTTTTGTTGCACCCTCAGCGGCACTCGGGCAGCCGGGTGCAGAGTGTTGAGGCCCAGTGTTATCCTATGGAGGGCTCTGGTTAGTGGCGGCTGACAAGCAGGCCATAGGGTTGTGAGAGCAAAGCTCCTAGGGTTACGCTCAGGGTACGTTGGGGACCTAGTTAGAACAAAAGGGGCACCCTCAGCGGCACTGGGGCGGCCGGGTGCAGGGTGCTGTTTTGAGGTTGGGTGCCCTGTTGATTTCAATGGGGATTCTCCGGTACAAAGAAACACTGCAGGCTCGGGGACGAGGATCTTCCTGGAGCGAACACCACTTCGAGGGGTAAGTTAGGAAGTAGAGGGATGGTTAGGCACCGCTGGGTTGGGCACACAAGGCCGTGGGGCATTGGGTGCAGGGGTGCATTTGGATGTCGGATTTTCTTACCCGCTCTGCACGCGGTAGAGGGGCCCTCTGGATTGAGAATGTAGGCGTCATCTGGAGTCTTGAGGCTGGTCAGGGTCCGCGGATCTCAGGTCAGGATCGTCGGGGGGACCTCCTCGTGGTGTTTTTCCACTCTAGCGCAGGTCGGGCTCGGCGGGTGCAGAGTGGGCTGAATTTGCGGTTTCTGGCTGGCACCAGAAGCTGCAGTTTAAACACGTCCGGTGTTCACGGGAGAAACAGCTTGGAAAGTGCAGGCAGGCAGGTCCTCCGGGGTTTTTGAGGCCGCTGGCCGCTGGACATGCCGGGGTTTCGCAGGAGCAGGTTGGAGGGGAGACAGGCCTGTAGGGCTGGGGCCAAGTCAGTGGGCGTCATCCTCTTGTTAGCTCTGCACGGCTTCTCGTCATTCTTCTTTTCTTGTGGTCACTGGATCTGAGGAAGGAAGGAAGGATCAGGGTGCCCCCTAAATACTAAATTAAGGGGCGTTGCAGGTAGGTAAACGGCAGGGACCAATGGGTCCCTTCCCTGGGGTGGGTACATCCCCTAGTCTGCCACTCTCCAGTGGGAGGGGGGCAGGAGCCTGTCCCTGGTTGGCTGGGTCCCCCCATCCTCAAGATGGCAGGGGCTTCGCTGTTGTGCTTCACCTCGCCTCCCCCACCTTAGGGGTGGAGTTGGCAAAGGTGGGCACATCTCTCTTCCTCACTTTGTTTTTCCCGCCGGGTCTTCTGCCCAAAGTGGGGTGTAGAACCAGTGGGGACCAGTTGCTGAAAGCAGCAAATGGTCTGGAGAGGCTCACAAAGGCGGCATGCCTTTGAAGCTTCTCCTTTGTGAACGCTGCCCATCCTGGGGAGCAGGCTTGGCACTATACTCTTAATGGCAGCACTGCACTTACAGTGCCCAGGAATGGCCCTGGGTACTGTCGGGGTACAGGGCTCATGCACCTGTACCCTCACCGCTGTCATAAGGCACCCAGCTAGCGGGGTGACTGAAGTATGCCAGGGCAGTGGTTTGTGGGCATGGCACACAGGGATGTGTGCCACGTCGACTCTTTGTTTTGTTCTGCACCAGGACACTCAGCCTGCAAAGGCAGTGTGTGGGTGCCAGGGTACAGGGCCCCTGAGGGTGGCACAATAAGTGCTGCAGCCCTTAGGGTCCTTCTCTGGTCACAGTGCCCTGGGTACCTAGGGTACCATTTACCAGGGCCTGACATGTGGCCAGAGATGCCAATTGGGTTTAGGCTTCAATGCAGTTTTAGGGAAAGAACACGGGCCCTGGGTGCCTGATTGGCAGAAGCCCAGGGCACACTCAGTCAACGCACATCAGCAGTTCAGAAAAAAGTGGGGGCAACCATGCATGAAAGAGGGCACTTCCTCACACATGAGAGACATGAAATTACACCCAATGTAATTTGCATTTTACACCAGCCAAATAAACACACTCAAACTATAACGCACACACCTTAAATGAAAAATAAATGCAAGTTAATGGGGTGGGTGGGAAATGCACTCTTATGTTATGAAAGCTTTTGTTACAGAACTGAACCCTGGTTGGAGCAGCGGGGAATGGAGGCAAGTGCATTTATAGCGCTAAGAGGCGCCTGCGTGCAAAAGTAGTTATTATAGAATTGTATCACACAATAGAAAGGAGGCTGCCACAAAAGATATATGTGGAGGGTTTAATGTTTAACATAAAACAAGTCCTTTCAAAGCATGCATTTGAGTGAAATGCAGCCTGCACTCAGAGCCGGCCTCTTTCTTGAGGCTTCCATTAGAAGGAGCCGAGCTGCTGAAAGCAGCACATTAGCCCCCATAAAGGATGGATCTTTGTCACCAAAGAGCCTCAGACGACCCCTCAATCCCAGCCAACGCTGGCTCCAAGCAGACTTTAGATTTGCTGATTAACCAGTTTCACACATCTGCGTTTCTTCCAGGCGCGGCCCCCTGGGGAGGGCTTGTTTCGGCCTCTCGCTGTCCATCTGTCTGTTTGTCTGTCCCTTGGCCTCACAGTACACTGTACAGGAGACCCCCTCCCTCTCGCTGTCTGTCTGTCCCTTGGCCTCACAGTCCCCCCTCCCCTCTCGCTGTCGGTCTGTCTGTCCCTTGGCCTCACAGTACACCCTCCCCTCTCGCTGTCGGTCTGTCTGTCCCTTGGCCTCACAGTACACCCTATAGGAGACCCCCTCCCCCTCCCTCTCGCTGTCTGTCTGTCCCTTGGCCTCACAGTACACTGCATAGGAGACCCCCCCCGCCCTCCCCTTTCAGTCAGAGGCGCCTCGAGGCCGCCATTGCTTCAAGGATGGCTATATTTATCTACAGGTCAACGCTTTGTAAAACATGTGTGCTAGAGGCATGTATGGCAAAGACACCACGATTGTGCTTTTTTCACCCATGTCATATCATATCATAGGATTTTATTAAGCGCACATATCACCCGAGGGTCTCAAAGCGCTATCCGAAACCCAAAAACACGAAGAAAAGAAAGCGAGGGGAACCAACAGGGAAAGGACAGGTCAGAACAGCCAGGTTTTGAGAATCTTACGACATTTTCTGTGGTTGGTTTCCATACGTAGATGCAAAGGGAGTGAGTTCCACTGGGTGGGGGCAAGGTACGAAAAAGATCTCCCGTCATTCCTGGCGGTACCAATCTTAATATGGATAAGGAGGTGTTTGTTGGAGGACCTGAGGGTTCAGGTGGGGTTGCACCAGATCTGTTTTTTCCAAGAGAGGGTGCTCCATTCCCACAGAGGGTATTGTGGACCAGGCAGTTGATCTTAAAGAGTGTACGTTTCCTGATGGGAAGCCAGTGGAGAGCTCTCAAACTTGGTGCCGACGGGGACCGTGAGGGTAGGTTTAATACAAGTCTGGCGGCGGTGTTTTGTAGCACCTGGAGTTTGGTGAGAAGCTCTGCATTCATGGAGGCCATTGGGGCGTTTCCGTAATCGAGCCGACTGATGAATAATCCTTCGACCAGCGACATCCGCGATGCCACTGGGACCCATCGGAAGATCTTACGAAGACTGCGCATTAGTCCATAGCACATGCCGCCACATGATTAACATAGAGACGTGGTGGTCAATCATCACCCCGAGGTTACGAACCGCCGACTTGAGAGATGGACATGGGCCAAGATTGGGACTTGAATACCTAAAATCCCTCACCACCCCTAAACACCACCCATCCTTCAACACTAATAACACTTTCTACCTCTACACTCCACCCATCCATGACCTCTTAACCCCTCCTATGCTGATGACGAGCTCAGCTCGTCATCAGCCACGGTGCTCGTGTGCTGATGACGAGCTGAGCTCGTCCTGGCCGTTAGAACACTCACACGTGGGGATAATTCCCCCGCTGTGCTGAGCGTTTTAAGGAACGGACGTGGCGGTGTCGAGCTCAGCTCGTCATGAGCACACGAGCACTGTGGCTGAGGACGAGCTGAGCTCGTCATCAGCACCGGGGCGCTGGGCGCGCCCTCCCGCCCCCAGCACAGCGGGGGAATTACCCCCGCAGAGAAGAGGTTAAACCCCACACCATCCCTAAACTCCATCTATTTCTGATCACTAAAAATCTTCACATACCTAAACTCCACCCATCCCTGATTGCTATATCCACTCACACCAGATTGTTGTCCTCCCATAAGCCCCGCCCACCTCTCCATCTTCCTGCTGCACTTCCAACCTTCACAAACTCCTGTCACCTTCTTTTTGCTCATTAGCTTCGATCACATTTAAACAACATTCTCTCGCTGCTGGCTCTCCCTGGCGAACTCTGGGGCATATTATCAACAACTAGCAATATTTATCGCTAAATGAGCTTAGCGATAAGTTTTTTATCGCCGAGCATCGCCAGATTTTATCGCCGAGATGACGTGCTATTAGCAACGTTTATCTCTAAAGCGATAAAATATCGAGCGATAGCGTCGAAATGCATGAATATCGCTGAGAATACAGCGATATTCACACATTAACGCCAATAGGGTCTTAGCCATAATATCCAACTCACATTGGATATACAGGTTAAGAAGTGGTCAGAGCAGGCGTTAGGTTTTGGCGATATTGGCGCTCAGTGCACATTTTTTCATCGCTACGCCTGCGTTGATAATAGGCGATAGCGACGTTAGCGACTGCTTTCAGTCGCTAACAGGTTGGGTACACCCACTTTGCGTGTCATTAGCGATAAATATCGCTGACATGCAAAGCGGGCCCCAAACCGCTCGCTATCGCCTAAAAGCTGTCACTAACTGCTGTTAGCGACAGCTTGCTAATAGGGAGATAAAAAATATCGCCGCTTTTTGGCCGTAAACGGCTGCAAAAGCGTCTATAATTTCATATCGCCCGGCTTGATAATATGCTCCTTTGTTCTCCACCAATCACACGGCATCCTTTGAGCCCTTCCGGTCCATTCAAGAATACAACCTTTGCTCTTTCACACACAGGGGCAGATTTATGAGGCCCTTGCGCCACGTTTACGCCGCTGTTGCGTCACGCAAGGCGGCGTAAACGTGACACATCCCTATGACCAATTTACAACGTGACGCATCTAGGCAGATGTGTCACGTTGTAAAGCCCTGCGCCGCTTGTGGGCGTTCCGGCGCAGGGTGGGGGTTCCGGGGCAGGTGCGCCTCGCAAAAGTGGCTGAGTGAAATCTATAAGATTTCACTCAGTCACTTTCAGGCCAATGCTGCGTCAAAACCCTGCGCCTGCTTGAAGCAGGCGTAGGTCTTGACGCAGCATTGCAAAGATGGGGCACCCCCGAGCCTTGCTGGAGCTGCGTCGCGCTTGCGACGCAACTCCAGCAATGCGCCACCTTAACGGCACAGATGCGTCACGCATCGGTGTCGGTTTTGCCCCATGGTGCGCTGCATTGTAAATGCGGCGCACCATGGGTGGCGGAGCAGTGGCGCACTGTGGCGCACATTAACTGGCGCATCCCTGGGGATGCGCCAGTTAACATAAATCTGCCCCACAGTGTCCCCATCACACAGAACCAACAACTGAGATATGCCACTCGTCCCCGTCCCTACCCCACACTACTACACCTACAGGGCTGTAACTTCATTATTATGTGCAGCAGGTGCAGTGCCACCATGTCCCAAAACTACAATACTTTATAAACATTAGCACAGCCAACAATTCAGCGCTCACATTATTGAGCCGTGACCTACTGGCTTTTCCAATGCTTGTTGGCTGCTGCTGCTGGGCACACCGGGGACGCCGTGCGTGCCACCGACTGCAGAGGGCCACGCTGGCGTTCCTGGAGACGGTGGGCACTTTCATGGCATCCCTTGGTGGCATATTCAGATTGTCAGAGCACAGGCTGCTTCTCGGAAATGAGCTCATGTTCCCTTCATCTGCCCAGAGGCAACATGAAATAAAACAGGAGTGTCGCTTTGGCGCTCAGTATAAAAATGAAATATTGATGGAACATGTTAGAGAATATTTTATTCATTTTATTTCCCTCTTGAGAAGCTGCCTGGCCTAGATTTTTGTCATGACACTCAGACACCCCTGGTTGACACCCAGCCAGTAGCCATCCACCAAAGCGGTAGAAACAGGATCGACAAAGTGCCTCCAGCTAGAAGGGGGCAAAACGGCACGCGTCTTTTCATTGCCTCACGTACATAGTTATGCACTTAGGGGCATGTTAACCCCTCCCATGCTCATGACGAGCTCAGCTCATCATAACGGTTAGAACGCTCACAGGCGGGGCTAATTCCCCCGCTGTGCTGAGCGTTCCACAGAAATGGGTGTGGCCTTGACGAGCTCAGCTTGTTATGCGCACACGACCACCGTGGCTCATGACGAGCTCAGCTCGTCACGAGCACAGGGGCGCTGTGCGTGCCCCTGACCCCCCAGCACAGCGGGGGAATCAGCCCCGCATGCAAGGGGTTAATGGGAGGCTTGCGTTTCGTTTGCACCACACAGTGTGGCACCTGCGTGACGCAATCCTCTAAGTCAGATTAACGAAGGCCGCTTTTCAAGGCTCTGAGTGGATCCATAAATCTGCAATAGGGCAACGCAGCGCAACTTGCTGTGTTGCGCTACTCTGCCCTGGGTTAGCGTTGCGGTGGGTGTTCCCACGCAACTCCCATGGATTGGATTTTGGGACATTCGCAGATTTAGAAGCACTTGTAACCCTGGGAATGCCCCAAAATGTTACACCTTCCCAGGAGAGGCGGAACGAGGAGAAATATATTTCTTTCTTTCTTTG
Source organism: Lissotriton helveticus (assembly GCF_964261635.1). Lineage (NCBI taxonomy): Eukaryota > Metazoa > Chordata > Amphibia > Caudata > Salamandridae > Lissotriton > Lissotriton helveticus. Next base: position 7,200,769 of record NC_136067.1, on the reverse strand, counting down.
ACTACGCGGCATCAGGTGTACTCACACTACAAAACAAACAACGGTGGTTGCCCTACCTTCCAATACACCAAGAACAGCACAAAAACCAAGTGATGGTGGAAGGCCACAGAGAGGTCCAACAGAACCCCCTCCTCCACCAACCAGCATGTCCCTATTAAACTCACAGAGATATATGGATCATACGTTGGCCCAGTGGTTATACAGTATGACAGCGGTTATGCAATACACAGACAATGCCTGTAGTCAAATAACTAAAACACTAAAAACGATAAGCAAACTGATATGACAATATTAAAAGAATTTATTACATTTAAAGCAATCTTTAAAAACAGTAGAGTCACAGATAAATTAAAAACATCTCAATTACTTAATGCATTATTGACAGTATACATCACAAGAAAACTAAAAGGCCGACGCAGCGTTTCGGTGAGATGTGTCTTCTTCACCTTCTTCAGGACAGAGTTTTCTACAAATGTATCAGCGTTTTAATCTGCTGGAAAAACAGAAGGGGAATAATTCCCTCGCGGTGTTTATAAAATGGACACCTTAGTTATAAAAACCACCAACAAGGGGTTACGTTCGTTGGAGCCCCCGATGACAAACCACATGGGATAAGTATCATAAAGAGATTACCATATCTAGACTTGGTACATCCAGAGAGCAAACAGATGTGTCGTGATTCAAATTTCGATTTTCAGGATGTGTATTTTGTCGTTTTCGATAATTGGCAATAAGGTACTGGTCTAGTTGCTGTGAGAATGATGCAACAGAAAAAGAATTATAAAATCCCTTAAAATCAAATCGGCCTCCCTGCTCTCAAAAACACCTTCCGGGTCAGGATATGAATTAGAGGGGGACCTGACAGGGGTGTCCTTTTTGCTGCTGACGTTCACCTTGGTCAATGAACCGGAAGCTCAACTCATACGTCTTAGACATGACGATTGTGGGATCCTGGTGGGAGGCAAGTGAGAGGTCATCTCGCTTCATGCGGGTGACATATAGGCCTGGGCGGTAAATTCCGTTCCGGTCGTGGAATTTGAGGAATTTGGGTAATTTCGCTTTCCGTGGAGAACGCGAAATTGCCCAAAATTCTGCGTTCCGCGACTTCGCACATTTTTTTGCTTGTTTGCGTTCTCAAATGCATGTTCATGAGATATTTCCCCTTGAGCACGCAAACAGCGATTGTGAACAGTAAAAAAGCATCGCGAACAAGCAATTCTGCGTGTTCACGGAGATTTTTTACCATGTTGCGGAGATTTGCGTAACGTGATTATGCAAATTCCGCCCAACCCTAGTGACATATTGCTGGCACTGAGAAACCCAACGGACCCCTGGGGCGCAGTACTGGACACACTGGTGGAGGTTGGGGTTCACTCAGGGGTCCAGCTGGATTCTGATATGTCGGTTCCTTGCCCCATACAGGTGGCAATGGCCATACAGACGAAGTTGGCTCATATGAAAATGCAGACAACTTTTGTTACGTACCTCGAGATTTACCTGAGCTCAGACATGTCCGAGAGCTACGCCTCAGACGTGGTGGTACTTTTAGACCAATCACAAAGGAGGGACTGAGGGCTTTTAACAGGTCCAGCATCCGTGCCCTGTGATGAAGCATGCAAAACCAACAGTTGATGGTCAGAATGCAGAACAATGTCATACATTCACCCCAGTACAGAGATCCGGGCCTAAATCCATTGTTTTTTGCTCACCATGCCATTCCAGTTTGAACCCAGCTATATGCAAATCAGTCTTGACCCTGTGCCTCATGGGAACAGTCCAGTCCGAACTGCCAAGCCATGTCTTTCCTGGACCAGAATCAAGCATCCTAGGACCGGTTTCTGGCTATCAGCCGTCTTCAGCCAGGATAGCTTGACTCCAGTGGCATGGAGAGCACGGGACCCACGTCTGAGCATACCCGTCCCACTCGGGGTGACAAATGCAAATATGATAAAGCATGACACCCAGCTGGGTGTGTGAGGGCCCTAATACCAACAGGAGCCCCCCCGTTTCCCCTATAATTCATGGTCACAAAAACCTGTCCCCCCCTATCAGTTAGGAGCTGCATACTCCTTGTATCCAGGACTTTTAGACAGCCTAGAAAGGAGAGTGCGGAAATAACTGCCATTTCCGATGGTCCTAATGGGACGAATCGCCATTATCGAGATGATAACGCTTCCCGGGTGTTGTACGTGCTCCAGCCCATGCCAGTGTGTGTCCCAGAGTCCTGCCTTCGTAAACTGGATGAGGTACTTCGGCTGCTATGTTGGGAACTTGGGAGGGCGCGGGTCAGCCTGGAGGGTCTGAGCTCCCCCTGGGACAGCGGGGGACCACAGGCTCCAAACCTCAAGGTTTATTATTGGGCAGCTCACCTTCGACACACAATACTATGGTTCAAAGGGGGTATTAATCCTGTTGCAGGAATGCTGGATCATCGGACCCGGAAGCTTCCGCCACTACCACTGCCAAGGCGCAAGTGTCGATTGACCCTACCAGAACCAATCTGGACACTTAAATATCTGGGACAAGGCGGAAAAATTGAGGACCTTACATACATGCAACATTTAGACCCTTGGTGAACTGTGATGAGCCCTACAATACCCACGTTCGTAAGGCAAAGGGGGAGGAAGTGGCCCTCAGTGCTTGGGGGATTGATATGCAGATGGCAGGATGTTGGGGTACGCAGACTTCTGCCCTCAATGGGGTATTATGGGCAGCTGCTTCACAGGTATACTGCAAAAACAACAGTTGATGGACAGAATGCAGAACAATGTCATACATTCACCCCGGTATTATCTCTGTTCTTATTGGAATGTTCCTGGTTGCTTAGGATCATGATACTGTCCATAGATTTACTCTTGAAGCTGGTTCTGTTGGAGCTG